>NC_141623.1:22927363-23033845 GCF_047967505.1 Dipteris shenzhenensis | reverse complement strand
TCTCTCTCCTCTCTCCCCCTCGTTGTCTCCCCCAACCCCTCTCTCTCTCTCTCTCTCTCCTCTCTCCCCCTCGTTCTCTCCCCCACCCCCTCTCTCTCTCTCCCCCTTACCCCCCTCTCTATACGCCCCCTCTCTGTCAACCCACAACCCCCCCCAACCCCCCCGGCCGCCCCGCGGCGGCTCTGTGACCCACCCCACCCCCCTCCCACGGCGGCGCTCCGCAGAGTAGCCGCCGCCGCCCCCGCGCACCCCCAACCCCCCGCCCTTGCACACCCCCCACCCCCCGCCCCGCCGCCCACCACCCCTCTCTAACCCCTCCCCCGCCCCGCGGCGGTGCACATAGCGCCGCCCCACCCCTCTCTCTAACCCCCCGCTCATCCCACTCCCCCACCCTGCCCCGAGCCGCCAGCACCGGTGCCCGTGCACCCTCCCCCGTCGCCCCGCCCCTGCCCCCCGCCACCCCTCGCCCTCCCCCGTCGCAAAGCCCCCCTCTCCCCTCACCCCCTCACCCCTTCGCTCGTGCTGCCCCCTGCTCACCCCACTCCCCCGCCCCGCCCCGCCAGCGGTGGTGCCCACGCGCCCAACCCCCTCACCCGTGCCCCTGGCCGCCGCACCACCTCCCCCATGCCGCTCCTCTCTCCCCTCACCCTCGCCCCCCGCCCCTCACCCCCCGCACCCCCTCACACCCCGCCTCCCCCTCCCCTCACCCCCCGCGCCAACCCCCCTTGCGCAAAACCCCCCCTTGCGAAACCCCCCCCCCCGGGCGTCGCCGTCGGGAAGCCCCCCACAGCAACCAAAAAAAAAATAAAAAATAAAAAAATAACCTAAAATTAACCTTAGGTTAGTGACTAACTACGGTTAGGTTAGTTGCTTAACCTACATTAGGTTAGGTTAGTTGGTTCACCCTAGGCTAGTTAGTCTAACTCAGTTAGGTTAGGATAACTAGGTTAGGTTAGTATTAACCTACGGTTAGTTTTAACTACAGTTAAAGTAGGTTAGTTAAACTAGGCTAGGTTTCGTTATTTTTCACCTAGGTTAGTATTAAACTACGTTAGGTTAGTTTTAACCTTAGCTCAGTTAGTATAACTGAGAGTTAGTTACCCTAACTAGGTTAGTTGAACTACCTGTGGGCAGTTTAACCCTAACTAATTAGGCATCTAACTTAACTTCATCTAACTAGATCAACTTGGTTTCAACCCCTCGGTTGGACTTAAAGTCCATTCACACCACCATTAGGACCCCCAATGCAAAATTTACCCCTACTTTAACCCCTCGAAACTCATCCGTTTGGGACCCAAACTGAACCCCGTTTGAACCCAGATTTCACACATAGAACACCACGTTACGGGGTATTTTTCCAGCCCATTGCACACCATTTCGGAATCCCTAGCACACGTTCATTCGCGCCCCCGCGTGGGCCTTATTTTGCACAAATTCACTCGTATTTTCACGCCGTGACCTCCGATTAACGATCCATCTGCATCGGCACATTTCCCTACACACGTAGGACAATCTTAGGCACATTATTAACACGACGGTCCCTACAGAAACTAACACCACTCTAACTCTCCTAACAACACCACATCCACACCTGCACTTGGGGTAGCGACACCGTTGGTAAATCACGCACAATCTGCATGTAGTTACGTTCCAGCCAATGACTTCGACTCCAACGCTTGCCCCATCCACATCTAACTCCACTGCAACAACCGCCCCCGCCAATCCTCTACCCCGAATCCCCCCCTGAGATTCAACAACTCCCTTTAACTCCTCCACGCCCCAACATGGCTGGACGCCGTCATGACCATGCTGGGGATATCGAGCTCGATGCAGAGGCTGACAACTTCTTCAATCGACGAAATCACAACAATCAAGGCCGACGCCCCTTTGGAAAACTGGAACTTCCCAAATATAATGGTAGGGGAGACCCAGCTCGCTTCCTCCAGCATTTTGATGCCGCATGTCGAGCAGGTGGTGATCAATCCCATGAAAACAAGGTGGCTTGGTTTCCAATGGCCTTAACTGATGAGGCGTCAGAATGGTACCTCGACGTTCTCGTGGAAGAACGTGCCACATGGGACCTACTTCAAACTGAATTCAAACGTCGTTTTCAAACGGAGAGGCTACAAGACGATCCCGCTCTCCAACAACTCAGCAAGATCGAACAAAGCCGGAGGGAAGATGTACGCACATACTTGGGAAAGATGAAGAGATTGATCGCCAAATGTGACCCACGCCCAGATGCAAAGTACCTCACAGCATGGTTCATAGCAGGTCTAAGAAAGAAAATCCGCAAGGATATGAAAAAGATAAGTAGCTATGAAACATTCAGTGCTGCTCATGCGGCAGCCATTGACATCGAAGATGGCATGACAGATTAGCAGTGATGACACCAGATCAAATATACGAGATAAGCGCTCGAAAAAAGGTAAATCAAAGGACACTACCGAAACATCCAATGAAGATCGCCTAGAGGCCATGACCTTGAAGCTGAAAGAATATATGATGCAGGCCATGGATCAAAAACTCCACTTGTCTCAGCTGCCAACTCAAACATATCCACGGCGAGAAAATGTCTGGTGCCCACACTGCTTGGCAAATCATACAGCAAATGAATGCCTAGTCCTAAGAGCAAGGATCACTGCACAAGCAAATCCACCGCCATGGTTGTGGTGCCATATCTGTGTCGTCGGTGGCCATGATGAGAACAGTTGCATCTTTAACATGCGCAACAATCCGCCTCGACCACCACAATACCAAGCGGCACCCATGCCAGTATACAGGCAACCGGCACTTGCACAAGCGCCCCCAGCTCCGAGGCTAAATCTTGTTCCCATTCGGACACAAGTCCCACAACTACTCAGGAATCCGAATCCACGACCGTATCCAAGAGCACCAAATCCAGCTCCTCAGGCAGTTCCCATACATCAATTACAAGCCGAGGAAGTAGACTCGCTATGTGAGTATGAAGCAGAGTACCCAGTGTACTATGTAGAAGGTGCAGAGGGTCTAATACCAGTCTATGCAAATCAAGTGCGACCCAACACATTTTGAGCACCAATCGTGTTACGGTTGTGGAGAAAATCATAGGATCACAGAGTGCCCTCATCGTGGTAGCCCAGCCACTTTCCAACCACTCTGCAGAGATTGTGGCATAGGACATGCCTGTATGGATTGTCCCATAAAAAATAAGGTCCCAAAACAAACAGAGGTTAAGCTTGACATCCCCATCGGCATCATTGGGGTTGACCATCAAAGTCTGGGTCCGGCAAGTCTAAGGTCACAACCTATCAATGTAATTACACGCCAACAGAAAGAGGCCACGAAGGACCCTATCATTCTAATCCAACCGAAGCGACTTCTAAAAAAGAAAGCACAAGTGCCTCCACCTCCGCCAAGCAATGAGTAGCCGAGCTCATCCACATCAACTCTCGAGCCTCAAATAAAAGAAGCTCCATACCCGAATGCAGAGGTGGAGAAGGCTCGTTTTCGGGTACTTCAGCAATGGGTCCAAAATGAACAAGCTCAATTTGAGGCTCAGAAACAAGCTCAAGACCCAATCCATGACTTGGCCCCATAAAGTATTGATACTTTACTCGAGCCTTTGTTCCAACAACAGACTCCACAACAGAATGTACCACCACGTCAACTTGAAGGAGCCGCACTCTCTAGCATCCTGAGTTGCCCTGTGTCAATTCCCATCGGAATCCTCTTACAAAATTGTCCCAATCTTTGGGAGAGTTTCAAAGGATGGATTGAACTCGCAAATCCCCCTCCACCTATGAACGACATTGAAGATATCCCTGTGCGGATGGGTGAGAGAGATGACATATGCAACATCACTGTGCCTTTGATCCACAAGGCATATAATGAAGTCCAAGCCATAGTGGATGGTGGAGCAGGTGTCAATGTCCTATCAAAGGAGCTCTACGAAGAATGGGGTCTCCCACCAATGCAAAAGGCTAATTTCAACATACGCCTTGCCGATGATTCACGGGCTAAACCCTTGGGAATAGTGAATGGCGTGTCCACAAAGATCGCAGGAGTCCACTTTTCCCTTCAATTCACAATCTTGGATCTCCCCAAAAAATCCTATCAAATCTTACTGGGACGTCCTTGGTTACGGGAAGCATCACTCCTCCATGACTGGGGAACTGATAGATTGACAATTCAGAATCGAGACACTATAGTCAGGGTGAATGTCGGGATAGGAGCTATTAAACCAATTGTTCCTAGAGCATTGGATGACACATCTTCCATGACAATCTCAAGCAAATCAGCTCCCTTGCAACAGCATGCCATAGCAGGTGACTCACAAAGCAATGTCAATAACTGGATACAAACATTGGCAACCATCGACAACTGCCATTCATTAGACCCCATCTTCTCACAGATAGATGCTAACGCACTACAGGTCGATCCTCCACCAACACATGAAGAACCAATCAATCTAGAGATGCCATTCTTTATGGCTGACCTCGAATGGGATAATGAACCTGAAGAAGATACCCATACCAATGATGACTCAGATTTTCCTTGGGACCTTGAAACAGAGGTTGCGAATGCTGAAATTGAAGATCAAATCTTTGATACATGCTCATGCATGAGCAGAAGCTCATGCTTATGCTCATGCGGAAAAAGAGAAGGAGCTTATGCAGAAATAGAGAATGAGAGAAGCATAAGCTTCTCTCATTCTCTATTTCCACATAAGCTCACGCATAAGCATGAGCTTATGCGGAAACTTAAGCATAAGCTCATGCTCATGCATGAGCATAAGCTCATGCTTATGCTCATGTGGAAAAAGAGAAGGAGCTTATGCGGAAATAGAGAATGAGTTTCCGCATAAGCTTCTCTCATTCTCTATTTCTGCATAAGCTTCTCTCATTCTCTATTTTCGCATTAGCTCATGCATTACTATTTCTAACCCATCTTCATCCTTTTTAATCCACCTGTTTGCCCATAGCTTTACCTTGGGTGTTGACAAAGAAGCTATATGCTTCACCACATTATAGTTAATGTTACAATGAGTAAGTGGAATTTGTTTCTCTAACAGCAAATACTTAATGGCATTATGCACTGCATCACGCCTCACCTGTACATTGATGCATTCTTCCATGCAGTGGTCTTTGTCTTTTTTTCCAAAAAACCATTCTTTCTTTAAAATTTTTTGTGCTGCCATGGATGCATACTTGTTAGGTAAGTACTGTGAAGAAGTGGGAGAGAGGGAAGGAGTCTCACTTGCGGCTTTCTCACATACACAATGGGGGAGTACACACATAGGTGGAGGCTGAAAACAGTTTTTCTCTTCTTAGTTGTAAAAGCCAAAAGAACTCTAGTACAAAGAAATAGAAGAACCCTATATGTGGGAATAAAAGAACTCTAGTACAAAGAAATAGAAGAACCCTATATGGGGGAATACACACACAAGTGGAGGCTGAAAACAGTTTTTCTCTTCTTAGTTGTAAAAGCCAAAAGAACTCTAGTACAAAGAAATAGAAGAACTCTAGTTGAGCTCCCAAAAGTTGAACCTCCATAGTTGAATAATAGCAGAAGATCCCACAAGAAAGCTGCAGGAGGAAATCGCAGAAAGCCAAGGCCGAGCACTTCAATGAATTCGAACGAGTCCAAACAAGGATTGTCGAATTGTACCTTGCAAAGGCAGTTCCTTCAAAATCAAAGCCACCACCTCTTGAATGGTCCCCTGAGGGACTGGAAGGAGTATGTGCAGCACATGAACCCTTACTTGGAAACATCTTACCAGTGGAAAAGTTACCCCACACTTCCCAACGTAAGAAGTTTCGGACATATAAGCCACATGTGCGGATGAAGCTCGATCAAGCGACTTCAGAAAAAGAAAGAAAAGAAGAGCCTAACAAATTAATAAATGCAACTATGCCACCCAGTACACATGACAAATGTCAAGCTAGTTCAACCCCATCAGAGAAGTGCCGGAATACTTTAAGAATTATACAAGTGGCAGTGCACCAATAGCAATGCCAAGACCAATCAGACAATCTGAAGTTCAAGAAACCGATAGCATTGGAGAAACTCCAATCTATGAGGGACCAGCAAAAACATGCACAATAAACCTCGCCCTTGAAGGGGAGGAAGAAAAATTGGTTTTCATTTGGAAACAGCTCCGTCAAGAAGATGAAACCAAACTCAAAGAACTCCTAATGGAATACCGTGACTGCCTAGCATGGTCATACAAAGAGATGAAAGGAATTTCACTAGAAGTGGCAGTACACACGATACCTATAAGGGAAGGTGCTCGCCCTAAGGTATGTGGACCTTATCGCACAAATCCTAAATATGGCACCATGGTTTATGACGAACTGGAAAAACTCCTAGATGCCAGATTCATCTACGAGATAGAGCACACTGATTGGGTTTCACCCATTGTCATTGTACCTAAACTCAATCCTAAATATGGCACCATGGTCTATGACGAGCTGGAAAAACTCCTAGATGCCAGATTCATCTACGAGATAGAGCACACTGATTGGGTTTCACCCATTGTCATTGTACCTAAACGCAATAAGAAGCTCAGAATATGCGTAAACTTGAAAAATGTGAATGCCGCCACAGTTAGGGATCACTACCCCCTACCCTTAACAGAAACAGTGTTGGAAAAGGTGGCAGGATCCGAAATATATAGCTTCTTGGATGGCTTCAGTGGCTATAACCAAGTGCAAATTGCTCCTCAAGACCAATCAAAAATAGCATTTGCTACAGAATGGGGTATTTTTGCATATAGAGTCATGCCATTCGGCCTTTGTAATGCCCCAGCCACATTCCAACGAGTCATGTTCACAGCTTTCAAGTCATTTTTGAATAAGTTTTTACAGGTGTTCTTGGATGATTTGTGCATCCATTCAAACAAACAGGACCACTTCAAATGTCTTGAAGAAGTACTAATCAAATGCAGGGAGTATGGCATCTCCCTAAATCCAACAAAATGCCAGTTCATGGTCACCCACGGAGTTGTTTTGGGACACATCATCTCTCAACATGGGATTGCAACTGACATGGACAAAATCAAAATCATCATGGAATTGCCTCCTCCTACAAATTCCAAAGGTGTACAGGTCTTTATGGGACATGCTGGCTATTATAGAAGATTTATATTGCGGTATGCCATGATAGCTAGGCCACTTTACAAATTATTAGTGGAGTTCTTATGGACCGAAGAGTGCGACCAAGCCTTTGAGCTTTTAAAGTGGCGCCTAATCACAACACCCATCCTTATATCTCCCAATTGGGATATTGATTTTCATGTTCATACTGATGGATCCAAGTATGCAATTGGGAGTGTGCTTTGTCAACCTGGTGAACATAAGAAAGACTACCCCATCTACTTCGCCAGTCGACAACTCAATGATGCAGAGATCAACTATACAACCACAGAAAGAGAAGCCCTAGCAATGGTGTATAGTGTAAAGAAATTTCGGCACTATCTACTCGCAAATGATTTTGTCTTCTACACCGACCATCAAGCATTGCTTTATCTTGTAAACCGGCCATGTACCATAGGAAGAATAACCAGATGGCTCCTCTTGCTGCAAGAATTCAACTTCAAAATTGTGGTCTGCAAAGGTGCCCAACACTACATTGCCGATCACATGTCTCGAGTCAAGACAGGAGAAGAAGCCACTGGAGTAGAAGACGACTTACCAGATGCCACACTACTTCAAATAGATGGCTGTTCCAGAATGGTGTGGAGATATCATTGGGTACTTGATGGCAGGAAGACCACCCCCTGACATGAAAGCAGTAGATGCCAGAAAATTGATTCTAAAGGCTGCACCCTATCAACTCATTGCAGGACAACTATACAAGATGGGCAAGGACCAGATATTAAGAAGATGTGTAATGCCTCATGAGATCTTGCCAATGCTGAGTGAAGTCCATGAAGGCATTGCAGGAGGACACTTCCAAGGGGAAGCCACAGCAAGAAAAGTTCTCCTCGCAGGCTACTGGTAGCCAACACTGTGGGCAAATGCCTATGAATATGTAAAAGGCTATGATGTATGCCAACAGACTATTAAACCACAACACAAAGACTTCAATCCCCTAACAACAGTTGTTGCACAACAACCATTTGAAAAATGGGGGATTGACTATATGGGTCCCATACATCCATCAGCAAAAGGAACACAGGCACGCTACATCATTGTGGCCACTGATTACTTTACAAAATGGGCTGAAGCTAAAGCAGTCAGAAAGGCAGATGCCAAAAGCACAGCAAGATTCTTATACGAACATGTGATCACCCGATTCGGATGCCCCATTGAAATTGTGTCGGATAGAGGCGCACATTTTGTCAATGAGGTAATCCAAGAACTCTTGTCTGGCTTCATGGTCATCCATAGAAAAAGCACACCCTACTACCCCCAAGGGAATGGACTAGCAGAATCCACAAACAAAATCATATGCAATATCCTCACCAAGGTAGTAGAACCACAATATTCTGATTGGGCAGAGAAACTGAATGCAGCCTTATGGGCATACAGAACCACATTCAAGGTTAGTACAGGGAACACACCTTTTCAATTGGTGTATGGCCTTGAAGCCGTGGTCCCACTCGAATTTGTAATACCAAGTCTATGCATCGCAGTACAGGAACGCATGGGTGATCATGAGTCCTTGAAAAAAAGGCTCTGTCAGTTGGAAAAGCATACAGAGACAAGACTAGTCGCTTATCATGCCATGACAATAGAAAAACGTCGAAGAAAGGCATGGTTTGATAGGAATCTGAAAGCTAAAGACATCATGGAAGGCCACTTAGTCCTGTTATACAATGCCAAAGTACACAAGGGAAAACTGAAGTATCTAGGTCAAGGACCCTATCGAGTACAAAAGATGAATCCCATCGGAGCTGTGCTACTTGAAACACTAGATGGAGTCCAATTCAACACAACAATAAACGGGAGCCGACTGAAGCGCTACTACATCAACACGCGAGCCATCCCCGACAAAAATGAAGATTTGGGAAACCAAGTCTTCCTTAGTTAGGATTAGATTGTATCACGAGCACTCACTTGCATATGTATGTCTTCGCACATATAGGTAGCATCAATCGATTTTACCTAGAGCTCAGAAGTGATGAATGAGTTCTAGCTGCCCTATGAAAATCCCAACAAAAAAAAGCATATAGTTAGTCCCTACTTAGCTACTAGGTCACGTGCACTCACACATTTTCGCTTAGACACATAGATGATTGCATGAATAATTGTACCACACACTTTCATTCCACACTCTCAAAAGATGTATAAAAAAAGGATCTCTCTCCCACACACACACAGAAAGGTCATACAGGCATGCCAATCAATTTAATGATCAATGGTACACTACATGTACATGGATGTAGGTTCAGAAAAGATGCCACCACTAAAGAGGATGCGCAGAAAGAGCCCACCACCTCAACCACGGGACCCCCTCCAAAGTTCGCAGCCATCTACATCTTCTCAACCACGGAGACCACAGGCATTCGTGGTCCAAAGCGATAGCTCCGAAGAAGATTCAGTGCATGACCAAGCAGAACAAATGCCACCCCAGTCACAACCGGCCTACACAACTGTTAACAAGGCCCAATCATTGGAACTTGTCTGGCCACCCACATCGACTTATGCTCTTTCCCAGGAAGCAACATCTTACTTAGAGCAACGGGGTCTAGGCAATTTGCATGAGAGCCTCAAATCCTTGGAGGACAGTCCTATCCAGACCACCTACATCAAGGACTTTCTCCATTCTTACTACTCCAGCAATGCAAAGGATGGCAAGTACGGTACAATCACTGTACAGTAGAGCCCACTGAACATTATCCTCGACAGTACGGTCATTCAAAGGGCTTTCTCACTGCCAAAACAAGGTGGCCAATACCCTAAACAGTCTGCTGATGCAAAGTTTATCGAAGTACAGTCTCTCCTCACCAAGGGTACCCTGATCCATAGAGATGGCATATTGCTTCGCACAATCCTTGACCATCGCCTCAAGGAAGCAGCACAATTTCTATCCATAATCCTAGGAATAAAGTACGGCAAGGAACGCTCCCTTCCACTCTGCACATTTGTTTTGCTGAGTAGGAAGCTAAAACAAGACTGGGTCCAGCACTTCGTCATTTTCTTTACCAAAAAACTCGATGGTTCTTCAGGCCAGAAATGTAAAATTCTGCACTTATTGGCTATAATCATAAAAAAAGAACTACAAGAAAGAGAAATGACTCTGCCCCAGTCTCCAAAGCCAATTGAGGAGTTGGACATACCCTTCTCACCAGTATGGGAGCCGTCATCAATTGCTCCAGCTATCACATTGATAAGTATAGATGCCTTAACAGAAGTACCTATTCTGGAAAGTAGGATTGCGGAATTGCCCCAGGAAATGCTACAGCTCGGTGCACAACTGCAACCACTAAGTCTCCACCAACAGCACCAACCCGAGCTCGAGACAAGGTTGGCACCCGAACCTGAGGAAAGATCAGCACCAGAGCTTGAGACCACATCAGCACTCGAACCGCCCATCGATGCCATGCCAGTCGATGAGCCCCAAGGAGAGCTAGTGCCAGATCAGCAGTATGACTATTGTATACAAGGACTGAAATGCCATTGGAACAACCTCCCCCAAGTACTACAGAATCAACGGGATGGCTACATGGGAACCACTTGTATCAACAATATCGCTAGACCTCATCACCATCTGTCATTCTCCAACATCAAGCTAGCCAAATGATCCAAATGTCAGAACTCTTCACTAGCTTGGCCAAGGAAGCATATGCAAGAGAATTGGAAAGGCAGGCTGCATCAGAAATCGAAGACCAATTCCAGGCAATTGCCATAGAGGTCAAGGCACTTCGGGCACCGATAGATGAGAAGGAGGTGGTGTTAGAGTTAGCTCAAATGTCCACCTCTCATGTAACCCACCAATATTCTGTGTACCCAATGTTGTAAGGCCCCCATATGAGGAGAAGCCATGATGGGTATCAGATATTGGGAGGGATCCCCAGTTTAGACACTGGAAGGGGTCTTAGAGTAGACCAGATGGTTATGAGACGGCTTAGGAGCCAAGAGTAGATACCCGTCTGCACAAAGGGGGGGTTCGGGGGGGCGATAGCCCCCCCCGATAGCAGGGGGTCCGGGGGGCGCAGGCCCCCGGTGGGGGTCTGGGGGCAAAGCCCCCAGCGGCAGGGTCCGACCGTCAACCACTTACACTATATAAGTGGCCACCCCCTATCATCAGGTCACCAGTTCTTCACGCTCATAGTCCTCCGTCCAGCATCTGTCTAGATCACCATCGAAGCTCTGTCTGTAGAGCGCACGGGTGGACAGCCAACCATCAGTTGTATCAGCAGTTTGGTATATCAGAATTTTTGTATTCTCTCCAGCTTTCCATCGTGTACTTGCGTTTTGTTGTTATCTTCCGCTGCATACTATTTTCTTACATGGTATCAGAGCTCAGGCTATCTAAGTAACGACTTTATTGCAAGTTCAACGAGCTTTGTTAGCAAAGGCTACTAGGAGTGATGGCTGCACCAACCCCGTTGCGAATTCGTCCACCTGCCTTCAATGAAGGCAAGCTCGATGGGACGAATTATACTTTGTGGAAATTCAAGATCAGCGCGATCTTGGATTCATATGAGCTTCTGGATACTGTTCTGGGATTGGATCCAGAACCGGTTGGATCACCGAATCCAGACAACCCCAACGTCATAACGCCACCGAATGCAGATCTTCTTCGGGCATGGAAACGAAGGAACGCAGATGCACTCTGTGCTCTTGTTACCAGTTCAAGTGATTCTGTTTTGACTCTGATTCAGCATACAGACAAGGCAAGTGAGGCTTGGAACATACTGAAAGGTCAGTATGAAACGCGGAATCAGACCAGAATTCAAAATCTGGAGAATATGCTTGCTACAGAGAGGTGCTCTGATGGAGAATCAGCTGAGACATTCATCACACGGATCAAGAATCTACGTGATCAGATGGCGGCGGTTGGGATTACAAAGACCAGCGAAGAGTTGGCCAGAAGGTGCATTCGGATCCTTCCACAAAAGTACGATGCGTTGGTCACGACACTCAACACGCAGGTAAGAAATCCACCCCTCACTTTTGAAGAGTTCAGCGCGATGCTTCTAGAGGAGGAGATGCGAATGAAGACCCGCGATGGCGGAAGTGATGCAGCATTCTCAACCACATCCAAAGGGAAGGGTGGAGAGAAGAAGAATGGTAAGAAGAAGAAGTTTTCAGGTAAGTGCCACTACTGCAACAAAAGCGGTCACATGATCAAGGATTGCAGAAAGAAGCAGCAGGACGAAAAGAATGGCACTACACAGTCTTCTTCGAAAGGCAAGGAATCTGCCAACACAGTTGAAACTGAGTTGGAGCTATGGGTTGCAATTGAAGAAATATGCTCCTCAACAGAAGTTTCAACAACGAATGATTCGTGGCTCCTTGATAGTGGAGCGTCCCGTCACATGACCAGAAAGAAGGACTGGTATAGCTCTTTCAAGCCTCTACAAGAGCCCATGAACGTGACGGTTGGTAATAATGCAAAATGCCCTGTGGAAGGTACAGGTACTATCTCTCTTTCCATTCAAGAGGGTGAAACTAAAGAGCTTTCTGATGTATTACTAGTTCCTCAGCTAAAGAAGAACTTGCTTTCGGTTGCTGCGATAACTGATCGCAACTTGGAGGTGCGTTTCAAGAGGACCGGAGCAGAAATCCTTAATGCAGCGGGCAAGGTGGTCGGCAAGGCAGTAAGGAAGAACAATCTCTACGAGCTGACGGCACTAACAGTCTCTTCAGGAGTGGGCATCAGTAAGGTATGGCATGAAAGATTTGGTCATCTTAGTTATCCTATTCTTTTGGAAATGCAGAAAACAGGGATGGTTGCACACTTGCCTGCACTCTCAAAGGTGCAGGAACCTTGTGAAGCTTGTATGATGGGCAAGCAACAAAGGAAGGCTTTTCCACATGAGAGCGGCTATCGGGCAAAGGCTCCTCTACAATTGGTTCATGCTGATCTCAGTGGGAAAGCTCCAACTCAAGCTTTGGGGGGATGTAACTACTATATGCTTATCGTCGATGACTACAGTAGATACATGTGGGTGTATTTTTTACGAGATAAGGCTGAAGCTCTTGGAAAATTCAAACAGTGGCAAAAGATGGTGGAAAACGAAAGCGGGCTGAAGGTAAAGAAGCTTTGCACGGATCGAGGAGGAGAGTTCCTGTCAAAAGAGTTCGACACATACTTGCACGAGAATGGCATTAAGCGCCAACTCACGACTGCACATACTCCGCAACAAAATGGTGTTGTAGAGCGTCGCAATCGTACTACCATGGAGATGGCACGATGCATGGCACTAGGTAAAGGATTGCCTAAGTCTTTTTGGGCTGAGGCAGTCAATACAGCAGTCTACATCCTCAATCGAAGCTTCACAAAGGCCTTGACGGGCAAAACACCTTTGGAGGCTTACTCAGGTAAAAAGCCTTCCGCTTCTCATTTCAGAACATTTGGATGTGAGTGTTTTGTTCATGTTCCAGATAGCACCAGAAAGAAATTAGATCCAAAGAGCAGAAAGTGTATCTTCATGGGCTATAGCCAGGAGTCAAAGGCGTACCGGCTATATGATCCAGAGGCAAAGAAGATCGTGGTCAGTCGTGATGTGGTGTTTTGGGAACAGCCACATACAGTGGAGGAGGAGGTATGCCCTTCCACTTTATCATCAGTCGTAAAAGTAACTCACCTTGTGCCCGTATCTAAAGCAGAGTTGCAAAATGAGGAGGAGTACTTCGAGGAACAAACTCCACCAACACCACAACATGCCTTGGCTCCACAAGGTAAGCCACTTCCAAAGTGGGCAAGGCAGCTCTTTGATGAGAAGAATCCGGTTCCAGACTTGGCGGAGTCATCTGCAGATGGACTTCGACGATCAAAGAGGATAGAGGAGCAGAAAAGGGCTTCTGAACACATAGTCAATATGGCCTTGATGGCTGAGATTATGAAAGTTCAAGAGCCTACGAATTTGGATGAGGCAATGGGCGATCCAAATTGGAAAGCTGCCATGCAAGAGGAGTATGACAGCATCATGAAGAATCAGACTTGGGACTTGGTTGATCGTCCAGTAAAAAGGAAGATCATTGGTACCAAATGGGTATGGAAGGCCAAGTATAAATCTGATGGATCTTTGGAAAAGTACAAGGCTAGGCTTGTTGCACAAGGATACTCTCAAGTTGAAGGCTTTGATTTTGAGGATTCCTTTGCTCCTACAGCAAGGATGACAACTATTCGGGTGGTACTTGCCTTGGCTGCTCATAAGCAGTGGCCGGTGTTTCAAATGGACGTGAAATCTGCGTTCTTGAATGGACATCTCAAGGAGGAGGTATATGTGTTCCAGCCACCAGGATTTGAGGTGCCCAATTCAAAGAACAAGGTTTGCAAACTAAAGAAGGCATTGTACGGGCTGAAACAGGCCCCAAGGGCATGGTACCAACGGATTGATAGCTTTCTCATATCTATTGGTTTCTCAAAAAGTGCTTCTGATGCTAACCTGTATGTTTGTAAGCAGGATGGGAAGTATGTGGTAATAGTCCTTTACGTGGATGACTTGATCATCACAGGAGATCATGAGAAGATGCTGCAACAGTTGAGGGAGTCGTTGAGTTCCGAGTTTGAGATGACAGATTTGGGGCTCATACACTTTTGCCTCGGCATTGAGGTTTGGCAAAAACCTGGCAGGATTTTCATCTCTCAGCAGAGATATGCTCGCGAGATCTTGAAGGCATTCGGTATGATCGAGTGTAAGGACGTGGTCTCTCCCATGGAGGTGAATGGTAAGCTCTCAGTGGAGGATGCATCACCACTTGTCGACATCAAGGAGTATAGGAAACTTGTGGGGAGTCTCATTTTTCTGTGCAACACTAGACCTGATATCAGCTTTGCAGTTGGTGTACTTAGTAGGTTCTCAAATCAACCTCGAGAGAACCATTGGAAAGCAGGGATGCATGTGCTAAAGTACGTGAAAGGTACACTGGAGTATGGCATTACCTACAGAGCAGGGAAGACCTTGGCGGGTTACTGTGACTCAGATTGGGCGGGAGATTGTGATTCTAGAAAGTCAGTTTCTGGATATTGTTTTTCACTTGGTTCAGGAGTGTTCTCTTGGATTAGCAAGAAGCAACCAACAGTCTATCTTCGACGGAAGCTGAGTACAAGGCAGCATGCATTGCTGCTTGTGAAGCAGTTTGGCTAAGGAGGATCCTGCAAGACATAGGAGTTCCAATCGAAGATGCGACGGTTCTAAAATGCGACAATCAGAGTTGCATGGCCATTGCAAAGAATCCTGTGTTCCATGCTCGTACAAAGCACATAGAGATCCAGTATCACTACGTACGAGAGCTCATCGAGGATGGAGTCATAGAGCTGGAGTATTGTCCCACAGAGGACAATTGCGCAGACATCTTCACGAAGGCTCTTGGGAGTGATTTATTGTTGCGGCATCTACATCGACTCGGCATTGGTCCGAACACGTAGTTCATCTTCGGGTGAACATTGAGGGGGGGTGTTAGAGTTAGCTCAAATGTCCACCTCTCATGTAACCCACCAATATTCTGTGTACCCAATGTTGTAAGGCCCCCATATGAGGAGAAGCCATGATGGGTATCAGATATTGGGAGGGATCCCCAGTTTAGACACTGGAAGGGGTCTTAGAGTAGACCAGATGGTTATGAGACGGCTTAGGAGCCAAGAGTAGATACCCGTCTGCACAAAGGGGGGGTTCGGGGGGGCGATAGCCCCCCCCGATAGCAGGGGGTCCGGGGGCCGCAGGGCCCCGGTGGGGGTCTGGGGGAAAAGCCCCCAGCGGCAGGGTCCGGGGGCTGCCGGTAGCCCCAGGCCCGACGGTATGACCTATGTGCGATCCTTCATCTGCCCGACGGCATGTTTTCTGAAGGGTCGGTGGTCTTCCAGGCCGACTGTCTATTAGGCCGACTGCCTATTACAGGGCCGACCGTCAACCACTTACACTATATAAGTGGCCACCCCCTATCATCAGATCACCAGTTCTTCACGCTCATAGTCCTCCGTCCAGCATCTGTCTAGATCACCATCGAAGCTCTGTCTGTAGAGCGCACGGGTGGACAGCCAACCATCAGTTGTATCAGCAGTTTGGTATATCAGAATTTTTGTATTCTCTCCAGCTTTCCATCGTGTACTTGCGTTTTGTTGTTATCTTCCGCTGCGTACTATTTTCTTACAGGTGGAAGAAGTGCGCATGAACCAGGCTCTCCAAGCTTAAGAGAAGGCCATAAGGGATGTGACCTCCAACCTCCACCAAAGTCAAACACAGCTGACTGCGGCAATAGAAGCAATGGCAATCCTACAGACCTACTATAACTCCCTGACATCTGCACATGTGCAACAAACAGAGGTAGTGGCACAAGCTCGACTCAGTCTCATTCACAAAGAAGAAGAGCTCCAGGATTGCAAAGACAAGCTTGAAGACATGAAACAATCTTTGGCAGTACGTGCCTTTAGCATTGATGAGCTTACAAGGGAATGCCGACTCTTAAAAGACCAACTTGATACTGTTCAAGAGGCCAACACTTCACAAGCCCAGCAGGTCTTGGACCAATGGTCCAATACCATTGAAGACATTCCTCAATAAGCAAAGGTCACCTTGCAAATGAAAAAGCTTAAGGAGGCATACACAACCATCTACCATCAGTACAAAGAAAAAATGAATGAGATGCACTCCCAAAAAATAGCCATCTCCAAGCTTGAACTCCAATTGCTAGTGCACAACAATGAGGCATTGGAAGACAACACCAATGACGCCCCACTACAATGCACAATCGTGGTGTACGAAGAGCTTGTGGCTGCTCTACAAGTGGAAGATCGGGACTAAAACCCTGTGCATAATTTGCCAAGACTTGTCTGAAGATGAGAAGAATATCTTCTGCCTGTCTACACATGCTGGGTTTATAACACTCAGGATGGATGCTTTCATTGCATATGTCTGCCTCATGGGTAGTCCTCCCCTCAGGGTTATTGCAGGTTTGTTGCCATTGCTACAAAGGCCATCCCTATTATTTGCACGGCACGACATATCCGACATCCAACCCATGCAGCTGATCATCCCATCGCACCAGCAAAAAGAAGTGTCGGAAGATGACAAGGCCTATCTCACATCCAACTTCCCATATCTAACCACTCTTTCTGCCAACATCATAACCTCACTTCCCCTTGCTGCTACCACCCTCTTAACCTTCCGCGAGCTCCATCCTAACATCTATTCCCTCCATCGTCTCTTTGCTCATGCCTCTCACCATTTTCAACTTACCCAATAGTCACAAACTTACGAGCCCCTCACACCTAGCTTTTTCCCCTCCCTTGCTAATCCTACCCTTGAGGATTACCAAGCTGCTCAAACCATTTGCCCATTTCTTCCCCCCCTCCCCTCTGCTCCCCTTCCACCACTATCACTCAGCCATATTTCTCCCCAATGTCCCCTGATTCTCTCCCGGCCCCGTCATCACCTCCGACATTTCTGGTGCTTCCATCAGCAGAAAATGATGCAGTATTTGATTTTGAATATCAGGATCCGGATAATCCAATTCGTACACCCATGCCAAGTTCCAATGATGGGTATGATTTTGATGAGATACCACTTCCCAGTAACCCCATCAAGGAATTTTGGAGCAAATATCCTGATATGAAAACTCGCGGTGGATGGATAACTTTCCTACCAACCTTCATCAGCATCAAATGAGTGAAGGTTGGATTAGCAAATTGGATCCACAACGGATCCACAACCTGATTGGCGCCGTCCCAAGCTCTTTGATGTAATCTTCTTAAAGGAGTACTTACGGGCACCTCCATGTCTCAGAACCCATCCCAAGTTCTATGCAGTTCCACGGCGTAAAAAATGGGAAGCCAACATACACACTTTGGCTGAAGATCGAGTCATTAATTGGCCAATGATCGAACCCTACTCTGGTGTAGAATGGAATATCCAAGGCACCATGATCCGAGCACTTCAGCAGCATGAACAAATAATGCGCGGCAACATTGATCGCTTCCTTCGCCAAAGTGCCATATTCTGTAAAACATTAGAATTCATTCTGGAGGTCCCATGTTACCTTGATTCCCATTTGCCTCCACTCAGCTTTAATCCCAATGAACGGATTGATGCTCATATTACAAGCCGACTCTATCAAAGAGTGATCTTCTTGGAGGCACGCCACATATCTCTGTTCGAGCAAATGGTAGATACAGGCTACTTGGAAACTGCGCAAAAATTGTATGGTGGTAAGGCTCTACAACAGGATCTCGACTGGCACCGACACAAGTTCCACAGCCACTGGACTAAAAACATGGCAACCTAGGTACGTGATCGCAATAAGCCATAACCCGAGGACGGGTAATAAAATGGATCCGAGAGTATGTTGACTCTATGCCAACATGAACTTACGAAGAAAGAGAAGGTGTTACAACTTTGTGATACAACTTTGTGTTACAACTTTGTGTTACAACTTCTAGACACAACTTTGTGTTACGACTTTGTGTAACAACTTTGTGTTACAACTTCTACATGAAGAGAGAGAATGTGTTACGACGTTGTGACACAACTTTGTGTTACAAATTTGTGTAACAACTTTGTGTAACAACTTTGTGTTACAACTTTGTGTTACAACTTCTACATGAAGAGAGAGAATGTGTTACAACTTTGTGTTACAACTTTGTGATACAACTTTGTGTTACAACTTTGTGATACGACTTTGTGTTACATGCAGAGAGAGAAGCTCTCCAACTTGTATAAATACCCCATAATGGAATGAAGCCCACACTCTTTGGGGCATTGTGTTGAGTCTACTTTGGTATTCCAAGCATTTGTCTCAAGTGTCCATGCTGCTTCCTTGCACTGCACGTCCAAAAGCATGTCCTAACCTTGCAACCCTTCTCCCCTCTCCTCCAACCCTGCAACCCACCCTCTCCCTCTCCTCCTCCCTCCTCCTCCTTCCTCCTTCTCCTCCTCCTCCTCCTCCCTCCTCCTCCTCCTCCTCCCTCTTCCTCCTCCTCCTCTCTCCTCCCCCTCCCTCCTCCTCTTCCCTCCTCCTCCTTCCTCCTCTCTCTTCTTTCACCCATGCTCTTACATCTTCTTCCTCTCCCACTCCTATGCTTTCCTAAACCCTTTGTTCCTTAACCCTTAAACTCCATGATCTACGAGGGAGACGAGTTCTCCACCATGTACTCTACTCTGAACCTTGGATCCTCCTTCTAACCTGGACTCCTTCTAAACCTTGGAACCTCCTTCTAAACCCTGGAACTCTTTCTGAACCCTGGAACCTCCTTCTAAACCTTGGAACTCTTTCTAAACCCTGGAACCTCCTTCTGAACCCTTAAACTCCTCCTAAACCCTACAACCCCTGATGAAGGCGAAAGCCTTCATTACCTCAACAAAGATGATTTACGTTCCTTTTACACATGCATGCACTTTGTTTGCGTACCACACTTAAGCCTACATCTCTCACCGGAACACGACTCGAGGTCCTAAGCTACTCATATACTACTACCGACAATCCCAATATATCTGTAGGTGACAAAAAGCCTCGGAACCCTGCAAACAGAGTATAACCAGCTCTTCCTACGAAAGCAGTAGGAAAGAGCCAACAATTCTACGTGCCTCCCTTGAGTTACTAAACTTGCATACCATCTATGGATGACGCAATGCAAGTTTGAATACATTACTCAAGTACGCTTTAAAGTCTATTTTGCAAACATGGTGAATTATACTAGTGGGTCAATTACTGGAATACTTTTTCTCATTTATGGTCTTCATGTGCAGGCTATTATATAAAATGCTTCCAAGGGAGAATAAATTACCGACCTCAAGAGATATGACAAGGCAACATGTGACCTCTCTTGGAGGATTGGATTACAAGCGCATCCATGTGTGAGGGCAAGGGGGCGGGCGAGGGGGCATGGGGAGGGCAAGGGGGTAGGCGAGGGGCGGGGAAGGGGGCGTGGGGAGGGCAAGGGGGCGGGCGAGGGGCGGGGAGGGGGGCATCGCCCCCCTCACCTGTTGCGTGCGCAACAGGTGTGGGGCGGGGGCAACGGAAGGGGTGCGGCAAGGGGAGGGGCGGGCAAGGGGGAGGGGGCGCGAGTGGGGAGGGGGGCATCGCCCCCCTCACCTGTTGCGCACGCAACAGGTGCAGGGCAGGGGCAAGGGGAGGGGTGGGGCGATGCGGTGCGGGCAAGGGCAAGGCAGGGCGGTGCGGGGCGGGCGTGGGGGGGCAAGGGGAGGCAAGGGGGAAGGGAAGGGGGTGGGCGCAGGGAGGGCAAGGGGGAGGGGGCGTGGGGAGGGCAAGGGGGTGGGCAAGGGGGAGGGGGCGTGGGGTGGGCGCGGGGAGGGCAAGGGGGAGGGGGCGTGGGGAGGGCAAGGGGGAGGGGGCGTGGGGCGTGGGGCAAGGGGGAGGGGGCACGGGCAGGGAGGGGGAGGGGCTCACCTGTTGCATGCGCAACAGGTGGGGGGATCCCCCACCTGTTGCGCACGCAACATGTGAGGGGGGGGCAAGGGGAGGGGAAGGGGGCGTGGGGCAAGGGGGAAGCAGAGGGGGCACGGGCAGGGAGGGGGAGGTGGAGGGGGGCATCGCCACCCCCCTCACCTGTTGCGTGGCAACAGGTGGGGGGGACGCAACAGGTGAGGGGGGCAGCGATGCCCCCCTCCACCTCCCCCTCCCTGCTCGCGCCCCCTCCTCGTCCCCTCTGCCTCCCCCTCCTCGTCCCCTCCGCCTCCCCCTTGGCCCCCGCCCGCCCCATCCCCTTGCCCGCCCCACCCGCCCCGCCCCCTTCCCCCCCTCCCCGTGGGCTTCGATAGGGAGGGGGGGAAGGGGGAGGGGAAGGGGGCGGGCGGGGAGGGGGGGAAGGGGAGGGGAAGGGGGTGGTCGGCAGGGGAGAGGAGACGGGGGCGGGGAGGGGACGAGGGCAGGGAGGGGATGGGGGTGGGCGGGGAGGGGACGATGCCCCTCACCTGTTGCGTGCGCAACAAGTGAAGGGGGAAGGGGGAGGAGAAGGGTGCGGGCGCGGGGAGGGAGCTCGACGAAAGAGGGAAAGGGGAGGGGAGGGGAGGCCAAGAGGGCGGGCACGGAGGGAAAGGGGGCGGGGCGGGGCAAGGGGGAGGGGAAGGGGAAGGGGGCGAGGGGAGGAGGTGTTGCGTGCGCAACAGGTGGGGACCGGGGTGGGGAGGGGAGGGGAACCCCCACCTGTTGCGCACTTGGGGCCCCCTCCCCCTTCGTCGCCCCGTCCCCTCCCGCTCCCCCTTCCCCGCGCCTTCCCTGCGCCCTGTCCCGTCAAAATTAAAAAAGTTAAAATAAATAAAACTTAAAAAAAATCAAAAAATTAAATTAAATTTTAAATATAAAAATAATCTAATTAATTAAAATAAAATAATTAAAAAAAAATATATTTTATTTTAAAAATTAAAAATAAATAAAACTTAAAAGAATATTTAATTAAAAATTTATTTAATATTTTGAGTTTGAAAATCATTGTATTTCTCATTTTTTATTTTTGATTGTTTTTCAAAAAACTATGGCTTCCATGGCTTCCAGTTTTGGTTCCAAGGTGTCTTTCAAATACCTTGAACATGCTTGGTATTTTATGGAGCGCAAATCAAAGTATTTTTTGGTGATCACTACAGAGAATATATCAAGCGCGAAATATTCTGCAGAGGCACTAAGAAATGGTGGCATGGTATCAAACATCAACATTAAAGAAAACAATTTGATAGAAATTTGTGCCAAGGAAAGAATGACGAGGTGGTTTACAAGTTACGAGTTACTCCGAAGCACTTCTTGAAGCCGTTACTAGATTCAATTGAGGGATCCCAAGAATTACTTAATGCCTTAGAAGCATTGAAGAAAATGTGGGATGCATTTCCAAGTGGTGGTGTTGAACCTTCAGCAGCACTAAGTATGCCATCTATAACATATAACCCTCAAGTACCGTCAATATCTGTGGCAGTAACTCCGGTAACTCCGGCAAGTGTAACTACAGTATCTCCAACTATACCTACACCATCGACTGCTGCAACTATAGGAACAAGAAGGAGTGATCGTGGAGCAGACTCAAGTGCTATAGCTATTCCCAGAAAGAGAGCAAAAATAACTCCTACTCCACATGCAGATCGCTCGAGTGCAGGCTATTTAAAACTAGGCGAAAAATTGGATAGCGATGAAGAGGAAGATCAGCAAGAAGAAGATACAAGTCTCGAAGACTTTTCTATAAGTGTGGCAGACTTACATCCTCCAGAGGATGAGGGATACATTTGGGGATTTTCACAATTCAGCGTGGCCACAATGCTTATTGATCGAGCTTCATTGTTCACAAATCAAAGAAAGCTCAATAAGATATTTGCACGCAAATTGTATGAAGATACAAGGAAAACAAGAACTCCAGTTGCCACTAATATCACTCTTCGTCCTATGGCATTTAAGAGACTTCAAGAAGATGATCCTACATTGCCTGATGTCACATTTCAAAAGCGCGTGGACTTTCTTGATGCTTTTGAGAACTTTAGAAGGAGTGACTTTGTTCGTGGAGAGGCTTTGTACCAAAGTCGATATGGGAGTGACATCGAGAAGAGATACATGCTGGCAAAGAATAGATTCTTGGAAAGATGCAGGTTTGAGCCCATTGATGGGCAACACTTTTGTGAAGCTTGCAGGATCGCCCTTGATGAGGGAAGAAAAGGAAACTTGCCACAGATTGAGTGGATGGAAAAGTTTCAACGGGTCATTTGTCATATATGCATATTTAACGATGACTCGAAGTACATTCTAGAATCAGAGAGGCTGAATTCTGCTCCATTTAGGTTGAAAAAAAGCTCTTCTCTTTCTGAGATCTTGATAAAGGCAAGGGAGTTATGGATGGGCTGTGGAAAGCCACAAACAGTGAAGGGCAGGAGACCTACATCAGAGTACATGGCAAAGAGGACTCGGTTCTATAGATGCTTAAAAGGTGTTGTAAGCAATATGCAAGGCATACTAGGTAATAAGGTTGAGGCAAAGGATTTGAACACCGCCGTTGCAAGATACAGGGATGTTACTTGCATTGTCTTCCGCGAGGACTCAGTGTTTCAGAGCATCGTGGATGTTTACCAAGCATATGAAACAGGGAAGATATCCTTTGAGGCACCAGAGCACATTACAACTCAGAGGAAAGAAATAAAGAAACCGATGTCTATTGTTTGGTGGAGAGCTTTAAGGTTTGTTCCAGATGTAATAACAGAAGAAGTATGCACGAAGATCCTAAGTGGTGACTGCTTCTTTGGAAAGAAGAGCAACCATAGCAACTTAGATGAAGTGGTCACCCGAATGATTCAAAGTGAGGCTGCTCTCTCGACACTATTATTTTTATTAAAATCTGATGATGAGTTAGCTGGCAAGTCAATTGATGTGGATAAGAAGAAAGCACTTAGCCTAGGTCAACTCCTTGATAAGACATGGGCTAGAAAGTGGTTGGCTTCAATGGATGTAGATGCCACACCAACAAAGGATCTAAGAGCTAAAATGCCAAAGGTTATTGAGATAGAATATATGGACATCAAGAAAAAGGCCTTGCAGTCCACTACCCAAGGTAGAGCAATTGGTGGTTTAGATGATGGTTCTCCATTCAGCTTCTCTTATGATATCTTGCTATCAGAGAATGATACAAAATTTGCACACATCAATGGCATTGATACAGAGCATTTCATAACAATGAGCAGTCATGCTTGGGAGAAGCCATGCGTATTTTTCATAGATGAATTGCAAGACCTTGCAGTGTCACGGATAGTTGAACTTGTGCGGTTTATCGTAGAAGGTCCTATGGCAGATAAGAAAAGATCAACGTTGGTCCTGTTCATGACAAAATCACAAAGGGATGCCCTATATGCGAGTTTGACATCTTCATTTGGGTATTTACTTTCAAAAGTATACCATGGTATAGTCCTGCGTAATCATATGACTGTCTTGGAAGGCACTGCCATTCAAGTCTTGCAGCCTTTCTTGATGTGCTTCTTATCGAGGGGTGGTGGTAATCTAATCCAAACTCCTTTAAGGACTCTCGAGCTTCATTACTTTGAGGACAATAAGGTTAAGCTTGATGCAGCAATGGTGGATTACAGAAAGCGGATGGATCCTGATGTGATACTAGAGATGACAAAGAATTTATTGAATGATGGGTGGGAAGTAGCATTGTATCAAATGGGTTTTGCTGCTGAGAAATTGCTACGCTAAGGTAGAAATGTAAATGTCATTGATACCCCCATCAAATTGAGTTCTTTGACACATATTACAGTTGCACTACTTTCTTTGAGGAGGAAAATGTCAAAGAAGAGGGTAGTGTGTCTGAGGGTGATGATTCTAGCTCAGGTGATGATGAGGATGAAAGCTCTGCATCCGATGACTTACGGCAAGAAGAAATCCGCACAAAGAATAAGGGTGATCAATTGTCAACTAGAGTCAAGGAGGTTCCACTCATCATACGGGAAGGTTCGCGGCAGCAAGAAGTTACAGTAGTATAGCACGTCACAGGTAAAGGTAAGGCTAAAGAGGTGGAAGCACTTCCCTTAAAATTAAAAGTGAGGAAGGCACCCTTGATCTTGGATGAAGGACAGGCAAGTGGATCGATCTTGGGTGAAGGACAGGCAAGTGGATCAAGCAAGGAAGCCTTACTCAAAGAAGGTATGGACGAGGCAAAGCATGACCAGGAGGAGTTACCAGGAGGCATAGATGGTTCTTCAACCATGACCTTACAGACTCCAGAGCAGCCTAATAGTCAGGAACCTAGTAGCTAGGTCCCTACTTACCAAGAACTTGGTCGTGAGACTCTAGAGCAGCCTACTAGTCAGGTGCTTGGAACTGAAGAGCAAACTACTGAGGACCTTGCTACTGAGACTCTAGTCTTAGAGCAGCCCATTAGTCAGGACCCTGGTAATCAAGGGCCTGGCATTGAGGACATTGGTACTGAGTAACATGATGGCTAACGGCTTTGTAATCACAAGTTTTAAACTTCTATGTAAAGCTAATATCTAATAAAAAGTTTACTACTTTTTTGATTTCTTTGCTCTCATTATTGTGTATAAAGATTGTGTATGAGGGCCATTTTATACTTAACGGTGTTTTTTAATACCAAGTGTGGTGTATATGTACACTACTTACACATAAAAGGATTTATCTACACTAGCTTTCTAAGGGCTTTATGTACACCACCTTTCTAAAAGAAATGGTCATAAAGGTGTGTGCACACCACTTATACATAAAGGTGTTTATTTACACCACCTTTCTAAGAGAATTGGTCATCTATTATTGGTCATCTATTGATGTTCTTAGGTGATTATAAAGATGTTTATGTAGACCACTTTGTAAGAGAATTGGTCATCTATTGATGTTCTTAGGTGATGGTTGCTCAATTCACAAGAAGTTATGAAGATGTTTATGTAGACCACTTTGTAAGAGATTTTTGTGAAGTTATGAAGATGTTTATGTAGACCACCTTTGTAAGAGATTTGGTTATGCATTGATGTTCTTAGTACTTAATCATTAAATCTTTTGTTTTGAGTTGGCAAATCTAGTTCAAAAAACAACATTACTAGTATATTCAAAATTTTTGGACTGTTTTTTAGTCCATTTCTCAAATTGGACTTTACACAAGTCCAAAAATTTTGAATAGTATGTTTCATATACTTTTCCTTGAAGGTGTAAGAAAACAATACAACGTATGTGCTCAACAGATAACAAGATCTCGTATGCAAGAGAGAAAAGCAGATAGTATGGAGAATAAAAAATTTGATTATTGTAAAACTAATACAATAGATGGCACTGCCTCCCAGCCGTGCGCTCCTGTGTGAGAAGCTTCGATGGCATGCTAAAAATAATAGAGGACGGAGGCTGGATGCTAAGGAATCAGGGTTGCTGTAGCCAGTGATAAATATGGGCTTCACGGGCTTGCTCTTGTATAGCCACCAGTCATAGTCAGTTAGACTCAATTGGGAGACTGACCCAGTCGACCTAAAACGGCCGACTAGAGGTCGGTCCCGAAATAGGCCACCGACCACACGATAGAACCATGGTGCAGAATAGAGCAACTAACCTATGGTCTCCGTTTCCATCCGGGATCATCTGGGGCTCCAAATGGGCCCCGCAACTCGAGAGTGGGCTGCCCCAGGAAATGCTCCATCTACCCTCAGTGCGGTCAGTCATGGCATGCCTTACAACACTTGCATGTAGCCTAGTTGGCAGTGTGCCAACTTTTTCTGAAGCCGTCTAGCCACTAGGTGACACATGGCCCCCATCTAGTGTCCAAACCAAGACCTACCGGATAACCGAGCTACTCAAATGCCTTCTCCTCATATGGGGGGCTTATAAGTAAAGTTAGCTGGTTCCCACGTAGTTACATGAGAGTGGAGCATTGATATCTAACAGAAGGCACTATCATCCTTATCTTGAAAATTAAACTTCATCCATAGCTCTATCTCTTTCTCCTTTTACTTGGTAATATAAGAGACCTTTTCAACCAAATTAATCACCATCTTCTTTATTTATTATTTATGAAGAGCCATGTATCAAAATAATAACAGAAGATATAGAGATGGGCATCGGTCAATGTGAGGACACGCAAAAGAAGAAGGTCCAAAGGAAGAGGACCAAAAACAAGTTTAAAGAGTTATAAAGATGGGCTAGAGGATAGGAGTAGCAAAAAAGAAGATGCCAATTGGTTTGAAGAAAAAATGTAGAGAAATCTTGAACAACACAAGGGAGATGGTGCAAATAAGAGGTCCATGGCTTAAAACAAGGAGAAAAGGATAGTGATGATTAGTTTAGCAGAGAATGCTAGAAAAATCAATAATAATGAACACAACTATTTCCATTTTTACCTCTTTTTTCTTGTTTTCCATCATGGGCCACTTCATTTGCACCTTCCTCCTCCTTTGTTAATTCACAATCACTCTACACTTTTTACCAAAATATCTACCATCTGTTTATTATTTTCCTAATCTCCAATCCATGTCTATTTCCATGTCAATTATTGTCATCATAATGTAGCTAAAACTATGAGCTTTCTACTATATACTTCTTTTCTTTTAAGGATAAATAGCAAAAGAAATGGACTTGTTTTTACTAAATTGAGTAATAAGCATTATATTTTAATTATATGAGCACTCAAATGATATTTTTATAAGTCCTTGGATCTATGGAGTGTGTTTCCTTAAGTATTGCATATATAATATCATTCCAATAATAGGTGATTAAGTAGGCTAATAATGATGTAAAATAATTAGATAGTCTAAATTATTGGTTATTGAGAAAGAAAGGGGAACATTTTTCCTTTGAAAAAGAAGTTTGGTCTTACAGTTAAACCTTCTAGTTAGTAAGGCAATTTATAAACCCAGCCTTTAAAAGAAAACAAGGTCGGATAGCTGTTTAGAAATGAGGGATTCTTACATTCATTAGCATATTCATCTACCTTCTTACTCTCATGGTGATTGACCTCATTTTGTCTTTTCCTCCTCATTTTTCCTGTTGACACCATTACTTACTCAAGATTTTATGACAAAATGACTCTTATGCACTAAACATGTATTGAAGGACAAGTCAAATTAGAAAGTACAATTGTATTTTGGAGGACTATCATGGTAATTTAGCTTCTTGCAATCTCTTGCAATATTATTAACTCCTTTTATTATCACATGTATTCACTAAAAATAAGCTTTTGAAATTTTCTTGATTTTTAACTTGAGAGGTGGGGGTTTTTTATTTAAAAATTTTTTGTCTTAAAAAGTATTTATGAATTCCGTTTTGCCTCCATGCTTCATTCATCACTCTTGTGGCAATCATCCTCCTTACCACACACATTGCTCTTCTTTGGATAATGATATTTGATATTGCTTTCAATTTTATTTGGGTGCTCTCCTTATCCCACACATTGCTTTCAAGTTAGATTAGGACATAATTAGGAAAGCCAGACATCAAAGTTGCGTTCAAAGGATCACTCTTGTGGCGATCACTCTTGTGGCAATCCTGCTCCTTACCACACACGTTGCTCTTCTTTGGATAATAATATTTGATATTGCTTTCAATTCAATTTTATTTGGGTGCTCTCCTTATCCCACACATTGCTTTCAAGTTAGATTAGGACATAATTAGGAAAGCCAGACATCAAAGTTGCGTTCAAAGGATCACTCTTGTGGCGATCACTCTTGTGGCAATCCTGCTCCTTACCACACACGTTGCTCTTCTTTGGATAATAATATTTGATATTGCTTTCAATTTTGGGGAACTTATTTGGGTGCTCTCCTTACCACACACATTGCTTTCAAGTTAGATTAGGACATAATTAGAAAAGCGAGACATCAAAGTTGCGTTCAAAGGATCACTCTTGTGGCGATCACTCTTGTGGCAATCCTGCTCCTTACCACACACGTTGCTCTTCTTTGGATAATAATATTTGATATTGCTTTCAATTTTGGGGAACTTATTTGGGTGCTCTCCTTACCACACACATTGCTTTCAAGTTAGATTAGGAACACACATTGCTTTCAAGTTAGATTAGGACATAATTAGAAAAGCGAGACATCAAAGTTGCGTTCAAAGGATCACTTATTTCAAACTCTTTTTTTAGGGACTTTGGTAGGACAAATTGAACTAGACTCTACACCACGTCCTTAAAGCTCGCCTCCAAGCTCCATTACTCTAAGCCCGCTTCCATTTATCACTCTCATGGCGATCCTCCTCCTTCCATCTTGGCTCCCTCTTCATTTTGCCCTCCCCTTTGCAATTCTTCTCCTCTGGCTTGCCTTCCGGGCTTTCCTTTCCCACAAACAGCGTCGCCTGCGCTTGCCTCCAGGACCTCCCTCATGGCCCTTTGTCGGGAACTTGCATCTGCTTGGCAAATTTCCCCACCGTGATTTGCTGCAGCTGTCCAAGCTCTATGGTCCTATTATGCATCTCCGCCTCGGTTCCGTCATTACCGTTGTTGCTTCCTCCGCTGATATGGCTAGCGAGTTCCTCAAGACCCACGACCATGTATTTGCTTCACGGCCCAAGCAGGCTTTCAGTGCACTGTTTGTGTACGGAGGTCGGGACATTGCGTTTGCTCCCTATGGCCCTGAATGGCGAAACCTGCGTAGGTTCTGTATTCTTGAACTTTTTAGTCCCAACAGAATAAAAAATCTGAGCCCCATCCGAGAAAGTGAGACCGTATTAATGCTCTCTTCCATCCTAGAACAGTCTGAGCAGGGAAAGCCGGTGGACATAAGTGAAATGGTATCAACATTGTCAACGAACGCCATGACACTGATGGCATTCAGTGGAAGGTATTTCAAATCGGGATCCCTGGACGCTAAAGAGATTAGGTTTTTACTTCGCCAAAGTTCAGCCTTGGCTGGAGCCTTCAACCTCGGGGACTACATCCCATACGTCAGTTGGCTGGATTTACAAGGTTATGAACGAAGGATGAGATCGGTTTCCAGAAGACTAGATGCTTTTCTCCAGAAGATTATTCAAGAGCACCGTAAGAAACGAGCTGAAAACTCTACAGATGCAGTGGACTTTTTGGACGTGCTATTAGAGTGTCAAAGGAATAACTTTGAAGAAATCGATGATAATACAATCAAGGCAATCATGATGGTAAAGTGTACGAAATCTTCTACACGAATCTACGGCTAGCTAACAAGGAAGCTCAATCCTCTTGGCTAATTGTGCAGGACATGGTCGCAGCTGGAACTGATACATCGGCCGCTACCATTGAGTGGGCAATGACCGAGCTAATGCGAAATCCATCTCTCTTGGAGAAAGAAAAGGCAGAGCTAGATGCAGTAGTCGGTCAAGGTAGACGTGTGAATGAATCTGACATCTCACAGCTGGAGTTTCTTCAAGCTATTGTGAAAGAAACGCTGCGGCTACACACAGTCGTACCACTGCTGTTACCCCACGAATCCACAGAACCTTGCTATGTTGCAGGTTACCATCTACCCAAGAATACGCGCTTGCTAGTGAATGCGTGGGCCATAGCAAGGGATCCCAATCTGTGGGAAGCGCCACTGGAGTTCAACCCAGAGAGATTCATGATCGGCTCCTGCAGCGAAGTGGGGATGCGCGGCCTTCATTTTCAGCTAATTCCATTTGGATCCGGAAGGAGGAGTTGCCCTGCCTATGCACTAGGCTTAACTATGGTGCACACAACACTCGCAAGGCTGATTCAATGCTTCGATTGGGCATTGCCAGGATCAGCCGACCACCCTGAGAAAGTGAATATGGCGGAAGAATTCGGGCTGGTGCTCAGCAAAGCAGTGCCATTGAAGCTCTTGGCCACCCCACGATTGCCCAGACATGTTATCACTGCTGCAAATCAATCGAGCCTAGACTAGGAGAAGGTGAGAGACTACTAGGAGAAAGCGATGCTATGCTGTGCGCAAGTGATGTTCCATACACAAACATACGTAATGTTACAACTCCAAGTGATTCTCTATCGAATGTGAATCCATCTCTATTAAATACAGAATGCATTGTATGGTGAAAACTACATAACTCTCCATGAAAACGTGTTTTAATATTTGTTTGCTTTTCCTCCTCCTCTCTGAATAGAATAGCGGACCTGGGATAAATATCGAGGCGTATTTTTGTCGTTTTCTGTGTGCGGGACCCGTGCTACTGGCGCCGGGAAACAACAAATATACTCACATCAAAAGATTGTAAGCCGCGATGTATGAACTCGCGACCTGTAAGCCTCTACCACTGCACTACTGCACGCTTGCATGCAAGAGATGACTAGTGCACGCTTGCATGCAAGAGATGATAGTCAGATGTTTATAAACATTTCTATAAACACATGTCTATAATCGCCGCTCCGGTGCCGTGAAAATCCACCGGCCTGCATGGGTCCTGCCTCCACCTGCTTCAGACAAACTATATACACCGAAATCTATCCTGGTCTCCCTGAAACAAACCGAGTAATGAAGCTGAAACACAGCTTGATTTTTGACATCCCAAATGGTCAGCAGGACGGCCACATGCAGGTAAGGCCATGAGGAACCAAGCATAGATGAAAGACCTTAACCACTCCCTTTTACCTCTCCGAGCAGGGTAAGTCGGCAGTTGCTGCCAATGAAAAACTTGCGCATCAACCATGAACGACTGATCGCCACCCCCATACATCCCTAGAAACGATGCGGTTCTATAAGGTGTGTCTTACCACTTCCGTCATCGGGCATGCCGGATTCACCTGGGTCCTTTTGGCCAACCTCCCTCTTACAACCAGCCATTGATGTGAAACTTTCCAAAGCAGGAACCTCGCTTCGTCACTCGCTCAACTTTTCCACAATGTCTTCAGGACTACCTTCACCCTTTTTCGATGCTTAGCTCTTGACGTTTCGCGGGCATGGGTGCGGTAATGCACGTTAGGGGTCGTCTATTAGTGTTCGTGTTGGTATAACCCGACACTATTAGAAGAACTTTTACAAGTGTTGGTGGGACAAATTTCCATACCGATGAAAAATATAAGAGTGTGTACACCAAGTTTGAGATCAAAATACTCATGTATTCATGGTGAAGTCAATATATAAATGTGCATAATGCCACTATAAGAGTGAAAGGGGCAAAGATAAAAAGCCTTGGTGATAGCAAAAGAATCACTCATTAGGATTTAAATCAACAACTTTGTCTTGAGCCAAGTCTAGCGTGCTAAATAAGTCAACCTCTAAGTGTATAGTCAATTGATCACCTATTTTTTCATTGTTGTTGTATCTCTACCTAAGACTTGATCCTCTAATTCATCTAGCTCTTCAATACTATTGGTGATACATGATCCCCATTTTCTTCCCCAATGGAGTGATCTCCACCTTTCTCCATTATGATATCATTGTATGCATTTTCTTCTTGGCCCATATCGGGATCTTCATCTTCTTCCCTAGATCCATCGGGGTCAACTAGATCCATTGGCAGCATCTTTGTATCAACATCTCTATCTTCAAAAGTATGTTTACTTTGAGGAGCAACTTGGATCACATACCACCATCGTGGATCAAAATGATCTAGATGGAAGACCACCTATGTTCAAGAACACCATCAATTGTATTAATGGATGCTCAATTATGTATGAATTCGAACATGTATCAATTCTTAAAAAATGAAGGCATTAACCTAATACATTCATTAGTATGTGCCTGCTCACAATGCTCGCAAAAAAAAAGTATCCTTTTCATAGTAGAGTGTATGGAAAAAAAACTATGGCCCATTGTAGATAGTTCTAAACCATTTTTACATCAATAATGAAAATACTAAATCTGATTCATCTAAAATCCAATTCCTAGATTTTGCGTATGGTTGCACAATAATCTAATTGTGAGGAGAGAAGATCAGTACCAAAAGCCCATAATACATTGTGCTTTTTGTACTACAAAAAAGCATCATTAAAAAATTGAGGATAACACACTATTCAAAAATTTTGGACTTGTGTAAAGTCCAATTTGAGAAATGGACTAAAAAACACTCCAAAAATTTTGAATATACTAGTAATGTTGTTTTTTAACTAGATTTGCCAACTCAAAACAAAAGATTTAATGATTTTTAACTAGATTTGCCAACTCAAAACAAAATATTTAATGATTTTGAACTAGATTTGCCAACTCAAAACAAAAGATTTAATGATTAAGTACTAAGAACATCAATGCATAACCAAATCTCTTACAAAGGTGGTCTACATAAACATCTTCATAACTTCACAAAAATCTCTTGCAAAGTGGTCTACATAAACATCTTCATTACTTCTTGTGAATTGAGCAACTATCACCTAAGAACATCAATACATGACCAATAATAGATGACCAATTCTCTCACAAAGTGGTCTACATAAACATCTTCATAATCACCTAAGAACATCAATAGATGACCAATAATAGATGACCAATTCTCTTGGAAAGGTGGTGTAAATAAACACCTTTATGTATAAGTGGTGTGCACACACCTTTATGACCATTTCTTTTAGAAAGGTGGTGTACATAAAGCCCTTAGAAAGGTAGTGTAGATAAATCCTTTTATGTGTAAGTAGTGTACATATACACCACACTTGGTATTAAAAAACACCTTTAAGTATAAAATGGCCCTCATAAACAATCTTTATACATAATAATGAGAGCAAAGAAATCAAAAAAGTAGTAAACTTTTTATTAGATATTAGCTTTACATAGAAGTTCAAAACTTGTCATTACAAAGCCGTTAGCCAACATGTTACTCAGTACCAATGTCCTCAATGCCAGGCCCTTGACTACCAGGGTCCTGACTAATAGGCTGCTCTAAGACTGGAGTCTCAGTAGCAAGGTCCTTACTAGTTTGCTCTTCAGTTCCAAGCACCTGACTAGTAGGCTACTCTAGAGTCTCATGACCAAGTTCTTGGTAAGTAGGGACCTGGCTACTAGGTTCCTGACTAGTAGGCTGCTCTGGAGTCTGTAAGGTCATGGTTGAAGAACCATCTATGCCTCCTGGTAACTCCTCCTGGTCATGCTTTGCCTCGTGCATACCTTCTTTGAGTAAGGCTTCCTTGCTTGATCCACTTGCCTGTCCTTCACCCAAGATCGATCCACTTGCCTGTCCTTCATCCAAGATCAAGGGTGCCTTCCTCACTTTTAATTTTAAGGGAAGTGCTTCCACCTCTTTAGCCTTACCTTTACCTGTGACATGCTGTACTACTGTAACTTCTTGCTGCCGCGAACCGTCTCGTATGATGAGTGGAACCTCCTTGACTCTAGTTGACAATTGATCACCCTTATTCTTTGTGCGGATTTCTTCTTGCTGTAAGTCATCGGATGCAGAGCTTTCATCCTCATCATCACCTGAGCTAGAATCATCACCCTCAGAGACTCACTACCCTCTTCTTTGACATTTTCCTCCTCAAAGAAAGTAGTGCAACTGTAATATGTGTCAAAGAACTCAATTTGATGGGGGGTATCAATGACATTTACATTTTTACCTTGGCGTAGCAATTTCTCAGCAGCAAAACCCATTTGATACAATGGTACTTCCCACCCATCATTCAATAAATTCTTTGTCATCTCTAGTATCACATCAAGATCCATCGGCTTTCTGTAATCCACCATTGCTGCATCAAGCTTAACCTTATGGTCCTCAAAGTAATGAAGCTCGAGAGTCCTTAAAGGAGTTTGGATTAGATTACCACCACCCCTCGATAAGAAGCACGTCAAGAAAGGCTGCAAGACTTGAATGGCAGTGCCTTCCAAGACAGTCATATGATTACAGAGGACTATACCATGGTATACTTTTGAAAGTAAATACCCAAATGAAGATGTCAAACTCGCATATAGGGCATCCCTTTGTGATTCTGTCACGAACAGGACCAACGTTGATCTTTTCTTATCTGCCATAGGACCTTCAACAATAAACCGCACAACTTCAACTATCCGTGACACTGCAAGGTCTTGCAATTCATCTATGAAAAATACGCATGGCTTCTCCCAAGCATGACCACTCATTGTTATGAAATGCTCCGTATCAATGCCATTGATGTGTGCAAATTTTGTATCATTCTCTGATAGCAGGATATCATAAGAGAAGCTGAATGGAGAACCATCATCTAAACCACCAATTGCTCTACCTTGGGTACTGGACTGCAAGGCCTTTTTCTTAATGTCCATATATTCTGTCTCAACAACCTTTGGCATTTGAGCTCTTAGATCCTTTGTTGGTGTGGCATCTGCATCCATTGAAGCCAACCACTTTCTAGCCCATGTCTTATCAAGGAGTTGACCTAGGCTAAGTGCTTTCTTCTTATCCACATCAATTGACTTGCCAGCTAACTCATCATCAGATTTCAATAAAAATAATAGTGTCGAGAGAGCAGCCTCACTTTGAATCATTCGGGTGACCACTTCATCTAAGTTGCTATGCTTGCTCTTCTTTCCAAAGAAGCAGTCACCACTTACGATCTTCTTGCATACTTCTTCTGTTATTGCATCTCTAACAAACCTTAAAGCTCTCCACCAAACATAGACATCGGTTTCTTTATTTCTTTCCTCTGAGTTGCAATGTGCTCTGGTGCCTCAAAGGATATCTTTCCTGTTTCATATGCTTGGCAAACATCCATGATGCTCTGAAACACTGAGTCCTCACGAAAGACAATGTAGGTAACATCCCTATATCTTGCAACGGCGGTGTTCAAATCCTTTTCCTCAACCTTATTACCTGGTATGCCTTGCGTATTGCTTACAACACCTTTCAAGCATCTATAGAACCGAGTCCTCTTTGCCATGTACTCCGATGTAGGTCTTCTGCCCTTCACTGTTTGTGGCTTTCCACAGCCCATCCATAACTCCCTTGCCTTTATCAAGATCTCAGAAAGAGAAGGGCTTTTTTTCAACCTAAATGGAGTAGAATTGAGCCTCTCTGATTCTAGAATGTACTTCGAGTCATCATTAAATATGCATATATGACAAATGACCCGTTGAAACTTTTCCATCCACTCAATCTGTGGCAAGTTTCCTTTTCTTCCCTCATCAAGGGCGATCCTGCAAGCCTCACAAAAGTGTTGCCCATCAATGGGCTCAAACCTGCATCTTTCTAAGAATCTATTCTTTGCCAGCATGTATCTCTTCTTGATGTCACTCCCATATTGGCTTTGGTACAAAGCCTCTCCACGAACAAAGTCACTCCTTCTAAAGTTCTCAAAAGCATCAAGAAAGTCCACGCGCTTTTGAAATGTGACATCAGGCAATGTAGGATCATCTTCTTGAAGTCTCTTAAACGCCATAGGACGAAGAGTGATATTAGTGGCAACGGGAGTTCTTGTTTTCCTTGTATCTTCATACAATTTGCGTGCAAATATCTTATCGAGCTTTCTTTGATTTGTGAACAATGAAGCTCGATCAATAAGCATTGTGGCCACACTGAATTGTGAAAATCCCCAAATGTATCCCTCATCCTCTGAAGGATGTAAGTCCACCACACTTATAGAAAAGTCTTCGCTCGGGGGGGTCACTCATCATATGTAACCCTATCACGTGAGTTCAACAGAAGGATTTTTTTTATTTCTAAAATTTACAGAAATAAATATACATAAGGGACTATTTAAAATAAGTTTGGAAAAAATTTACAGATTTGTATAGAAAAGGGGTACATTTTATTAATGAATTTTTTTACAGATAAGGGACTTTAAATATAGGCCTTGAACGCACGTGATATAGAGGGTTTATACATAGTGACCCCCCCGAGAGTCTTCGAGACTTGTATCTTCTTCTTGCTGATCTTTCTCTTCATCGCTATCCAATTTTTCGCGTGGTTTTAAATAGCCTGCACTTGAGCGATCTCCACGTGGAGTAGGAGTTATTTTTGCTCTCTTTCTAGGAATAGCTATAGCACTTGAGTCTGCTCCACGATCACTCCTTCTTATTCCTGTAGTTGCAGCAGTCGATGGCGTAGGTACAGTTGGAGATACTGTAGTTACACTTGTTGGAGTTACCGGAGTTACCGCCACAGATATTGACAGTACTTGAGGGTTATATGTTATAGATGGCATAATTAGTGCTACTGAAGGTTCAACACCACCACTTGGAAATGCATCCCACATTTTCTTCAATGCTTCTAAGGCATTAAGTAATTCTTGGGATCCCTCAATTGAATCTGGTAACGGCTTCAAGAAGTGCTTCTGAGTAACTCATAACTTGTAAACCACCTCGTCATTCTTTCCTTGGCACATAATTTCTATCAAATTGTTTTCTTTAATTATGATGTTTGATACCATGCCACCATTTCTTACTGCCTCTGCAGAATATTTCGGGCTTGATATGTTCTCTGAAGTGATCACCAAAAAATACTTTGATTTCTGCTCCATAAAATACCAAGCATGTTCAAGGTATTTGAAAGACACCTTGGAACAAAAACTGGAAGCCATGAAAGCTATAGTTTTCTGAAAAACAATCAAAAATGAGAAATACAATGATTTTCAAACTCAAAATATTAAATAAATTTTTAATTAAATATTCTTTTAAGTTTTATTTATTTTTAATTTTTAAAATAAAATATTTTTTTTCTTTTTTAATTATTTTATTTTAATTAATTAGATTATTTTTATATTTAAAATTTAATTTAATTTTTTGATTTTTTAAAAGTTTTATTTATTTTAACTTTTTTAATTTTGACGGGACAGGACGCAGGAAAGCGCGGGGAAGGGGGAGCGGGAGGGGACGGGACGGGAGGGGATGACGGCGGGGACGAGGAGGGGGCGTGGGGCAAGGGAGAGATAGAGGGGGCTCGAGCGGGGAGGGGGAGGCGGAGGGGCATTGCTGCCCCGCAACAGGTGAGCCCCTCCCCCTCCCCGCCCGCGCTCCTACCCCCTTGCCCCACACCCCCTTTCCCTCCCCACAATCACCCCTTGCCCGCCACCTTGTGATGTCCCCCTCCCCGCCCCTCGCCTGCCCCCTTGCCCTCCCACGCCCACCTCTTCCCTCCGCCCGCCCCCTTCCCTCCCCACGCACCCCCTTCCCTTCCCCTTGCCCCTCCCCTTACCCTCGCCCCGCACCTATTGCGCACACAACAGGTGTCCTCCCCCTCGCCCGCCCCCTTGCCCTCCCCGCCCCTCGCCCGCCCCATGCCCCCCTTCCATCCGCCCACCCCTTTGCTCTCCCCACGCCCCCCCTTCCCTTCTCCTTGCCCCCTGTTGCGCACGCAATAGGTGGGGGATCCCCCCACCTGTTGCGTGCGCAACAGGTGGGGGATCCCCCCACCTGTTGCGTGCGCAACAGGTGGGGGATCCCCCCACCTGTTGCGTGTGCAACAGGTGAGGGGGCGATGCCCCCCTCCTCGCCCCCCTCGCCCGCTTGCCCTCCCCATGCCCCCCCTCCCCTTCCCCCTCCCCTCGCCTGCCGCCCGCCCCCTCGCCCCCCCTCCCCCTTGCCCCTCCTCCCTTGCCCTTGCCTGCTTGCCCGCCCCCCCTCCCCTCGCCCTCGCCCGCCCCCCCTCCCCTCCTCCCCCCATCCTGGCCCCCCCTCCCCCTTGCCCCTCCCCCCCACGCCCCCCCCCACGCCTTCCGCCCGCCCCCCCTCGCCCCCCCTCCCCCCCCCCCACGCCCTTCGCCCGCCCCCCCTCGCCCCCCCTCCCCCCCCCACGCCCCCCCCTCACGCTCTCTGCTCGCGCCCCCCCTCGCCCCCCCTTCCCTTGCCCCTCCCCTTCCCTCACCACATGCACACCTCCGCCCGCCCCCCCTCCCCCCCCACGCCCCCCCCCATGCATGCCCTCCGCCCGCGCCCCCCCTCGCCCCCCCTTCCCCTTCCCCTCCCCTTCCCTCACCACATGCACACGTGTGGTGAGGGAAGGGGAGGGGCAAGGGAAGGGGGAGGGCGAGGGGGGGGCGGGCGGAGGGAAGGGGGCAGGGGGGGCGAGGGGAGGGGGGCGGCGGGGAGGGGAGGGGGGCAATGCCCCCCTCACCTGTTGCGTGCGCAACAGGTGGGGGGGATCGCCCCCCTCCCCTCCCCTTGCCCTCGCCCGCCCCCCCTCCCCTCCCCTTCCCGCGCTCCCCCCCCACACCCCCCCCCCTTTCCTCCGCCCCCCCCAGCCCCCCCCCCTCCCCCCGGCGCGCCCGCCCCCCCCTCTGCCCTCCCCACGCCCCCCCCATGCGCCCGCCCCCTTCCGTCGACGACAGGGGGCGGGCGTGCGGGGGGGGGCATGGGGAGGGCGGAGGGAAGGGGGGGCGGAGGGGTCAACAGCAGGGGGCAGGGGCGAGGGGGGGCGTGGGGAGGGCGGGAGGGAGGGGGGGCGTGCGGAGGGCGGAGGGGAGGGAAGGGGGGGGCGAAGGGGAGGGAAGAGGGGAGGTACGACAGGGGGGGCGGAGGGAAGGGGGGGGGAGGGACGACAGGGAGGGGGAGGGTGGAGGGAGGGTGGAGGGAGGGGGGCGGAGGGAAGGGGGAAGCGACGACAAGTGGCAGGGGGAAGGGAAGGAAGGGGGCGGGAGGAGGGAAGGAGGAGGGAGCAGGCAAGGGGGAGGGGAAGGGGCCTTGGGGAGGGAGGAGAGGGGAAGGGGGAAGGGAAGGGAAGGGAAGGGAGGGGAGAAGCAGGAGGAGAGGGGAAGGGAGGGGAAGGGGAGGGGAGAGAGGAAGTTGGAGAAGAGGGAGGGAGGGAGTACCTGAGTGGAGAGGTGGTGGAGCTCCAGGAGAGTTGTGAGAGAGAATAAGAGAGTTGTGAGACAGAATGAGCAGAAGTAGAGTTTTATAGGAAATGGATAGCTTTTAGGTCAAGTCAGCTTTTTTTAGTTTTTAAGGTTTTTTTAGTTCTTTTAGGTTCACTATAAGTAGAACATTCTTCATTCTCTCTTTCATTCAAAGATCATTCGTTTACACTCCACGCTTCTCTCCTCTCATCAACCTGTTGTAGGATTCACAAAAATTTTCAAAATGTTGCAAGAGGTGAGTTCATTTCTAAACTATTGCGTACGCAAGAACTTCTAAGAATCAAGTTTTTATAAATTTGAATTTTTTTTCAAATCCGATCTTTTTCTCAAAAACTTGTGTGTACGTAACAACTTAAAAAACCATTTTAGCATTAAATCTTTTTTTCCACAAATTTTCCTCTTTAACTCAAACTCTCACAACCTCTCCCTACCTATTGCGTATGCAACAACTTCAAAACAAAATTTAACACTCAAACCCTACCTATTGCGTACGCAACAACTTCAAAACAAAATTTAATCATAAATCTCTCAAAAAAACTCATCAATAAAAAAAAACAATCTATTACAAATTTCTCTCTCAACCTCAAAGCCACTCAAACCTCCCTACCTATTGCGTACGCAATAACTCCAAAACAAAATTCAATCATAAATCTCTCCAAAAAACTCCTTTTATAAAAAAAACAATCTATAACACATTTCTCTCTCAACCTCAAAAGCACTCAAACCTCCCTACCTATTGCGTACGCAACAACTTCAAAACAAAATTTTATCACAAATCCTCCAAAAAACTCTTCTCACTACACTTTATTACAAATATCTCTATCAACCTCAAAACCACTCAAATGTCCTACCTATTGCGTATGCAACAACTTCAAAACAAAATTTAATCATAAATCTTTTCAAAAAACTCTTCTCACTACACTTTATTAATATAAGAAATCCATTTATAATATTTTTACCCCATAATATAATAAATTTTTATTAACTAATGTTAAAATATAATTTTGCTAAAAATATATATTATTAATCTATAAATTAATATAAATATTATATAATTATTATATAAATAAATATATAAATACATTAATTTAAGAAAAAAGTTGAAAGGAGATCTTCTAGCATATGTGCTTTATATAATACTTAGTCTTAAAACAATGAAGAATTAGTGAATATATTGCTCTTCTATACATTATTAACTTAAAAACTAATATAAATATAAATTAATTATTATATAAATTTAAATAGATATATAAATAATTAATATTATACATTAATAACATTTAAAATTATGTAGATTATATACTAATAATCTTTCAATTTTAAAAAGTAGTTAATAAAAGAATTAAATTAATTTTAAAATTTAGAAAATATTAAAATTTACACACTTACTTTTAGCATGTATGCTTTTATTCCATGTGTATAATACTTGTTAGTTAGTCAAAAAATGAAAAATTAGATAATGTATTTGTAAGGTAGGTATTTAAAACCATAGAATCTAGAAGACTACACTATCATTGCATCCATATCATTTTTTTACTTTAGTAACCATCAGATATCCATGATTCCATGTGTATAATACTTGTTAGTTAGTCGAAAGAATGCAAAATTAGATAATGTATTTGTAAGGTAGGTATTTAAAACCATAGAATCTAGAAGACTACAGTATCATTGCATCCATATCATTTTTTTTACTTTAGCAAGCACCAGATATCCATGGTATCCATGATATGGAATACATATTTCTTAGAATGTCCATGATATGGAATATATATTTCTTCGAATATTTCTTATCAAATACTTTTTCATTTCTTCTCATACACCATGCACTTGTTCCTAATCAGTGTGCATACATCACTTCTTCGAATCGGTGTACTTTTAGCCTATGTACTTGTTCCTAATCAGTAGGATACTTTGAGTAGGTAGGCTTGTAACTACTTAAAGTAAAGCCTTTGCAAAGGATCATACCTTTTGATACACCATGCAGCATGAATGTAAAAAAATATGAATCGGTGTGCTTTTAGCCTATGTGCTTGTCCCTAATCAGTAGGATACTTTGACTAGGTAGACTTATACTTACTTAAAGTAAAGCCTTTGCAAGGTATCATACCTATAAACAAAACACTTTGGAAAGCATATAACATATAGTCTATATATATCTAAACTAAATACTTTAGAATGCATATTTTATATAGTCTATATATCTTTAATCTTACACCCTAAATCTTAAATCCTAAAGTTTCCTAAATCTTAGGTTATATAATCTAAGCTCTTAAACTTATATAATAGTTATAATCCCTAAACCTTAAATCCTAATCCCTATAACTTAAATTCTAAAACCTAATTTTCAATTCTAAACTCTAAGCTCATGATCTTATATACTAAACCTTAAAATGTAAATCCTAAACCCTAAAACAATAATCATAAACCCTAAAAGCTAAACCCTAAACCCTATATTTTTAACCCTAAACCCTAAACCCTAAATCCTAAACCCTAAACCCTAAAAATATAATCATAAACACTAAACCCTAAACACTAAATCTTAAATCCTAAGCCCTAAATCCTTAACCCTAAATACTAAACCCTAAACCCTAACCCTAAAATACAATCAAAATTTTATGATTTTTCTCGATTTGTGCAACATGTTAGATATATCCCCAACCTGTTGCTTGAGCAACAGGTTGGGGGGTATATCCGACCTGTTGCTCAAGCAACAGGTTGGGGGGTATATCCAACATGTTGCACAAATCAAGAAAATTCTAGATTTGTGCAACATGTTGGATATACTCCTCAACTTGTTGCTTGAGCAATAGGTTGGGGGTATATCCCCCAACCTGTTGCTCAAGCAACAGGTTAAGGAGTATATTATACCCCCAACCTGTTGCTCAAGCAATAGGTTGAGGAGTATATTAAACATGTTGCACAAATCGAGAATTTTCTTGATTTGTGCAATCAAGAACAGGTTGGGGGTATATCCAATCTGTTGCACAAATCAAGAAAATTCTCGATTTGTGCAACATGATGGATATACTCCTCAACTTGTTGCTCAAGCAACAGGTTGGGGGTATATCCAACCTGTTGCACAAATCAAGAAAATTCTCGATTTGTGCAACATGTTGGAGTATATCCAACCTGTTGCTCAAGCAACAGGTTGGGAGATATATCCAACAACAGGCCTCCAGGTTGGGGGGTATATGCAACCTGTTGCACAAATCGAGAATTTTCTTGATTTGTGTAACAAATTGGATATACCACCCAACCTGTTGCTCAAGCAACAAGTTGGGGGATATATCCAACAACAAGCCTCCAATCTGTTGCTTGGGGGATATATCCAACTGTTGAACCTGTTGCTTGGGGGATATATCCAACTACTGCTCAACCTTGCACAAATCAAGATTTTTCAGTTGTAGGTTGGATATATTTCCTAATTGTATATCAAATTGTTGCACAAACAAGAAAAATTATTGATTTGTGCAATAAGTTGGATATATCCCCCAACCTCTTGCTTGATATATCCAACCGGTTGCTCAAGCAACAAGTTGGGGGATATATCCAACCTATTGCACAAATTAAAAAAATTCATTAATTTTGGTTGTATTTTAAGGTTAAGGTTTAGGGTTTAAGATTTAAAATTTAGGGTTTAGGATTTAAGATTTAGGGTTTAGGATTTAGAGTTTAGGGTTTAAGGTTTAGGATTTATTGTTTAGGAGTTTAGGATTTAGGGTTTAGGAATTAAATGTTTAAAGTTTAGGATTTACGGTGGTTAAGATGTTTTGGTATTAATTATTTAAAGTTTAGGATGTAGGGTTTAGGTTAATGCCTTCTCTGCTAGTTTTGATATAGAAGTTATTAAGTAATAATAAGCTCAATGATTATTTATTAAATGTTCATTTTGAGTTCCTAATTTACTTTTATACATAAAACACGTATTCACCCTAACAGAGGGTATGGATCTGGTGTTATATAAGAAGAATGAAGTGGTGGCTTTTGGACGAATTCATAGTCTTGATCCTATGAATGTGTGTCATTTTCAACGTTGTGGTGAGAGAAGATGTGTAGTGATAATCACCAACGTTGTAAATCCTGAAGTACATTTAAAATATCCACATGGAGACTTTGAAACATTGGGAGATATCTTACAATGTGACATATTTGATATGCAAGCACATAGAACACTCTGGGACCAAGACGAAATTATTCCAAAGACATACTTTCAAGATATCAAGAAAACTTATATCCAGGGGGAAAAAGTATAGATGTTATCTCGCTCCAGAGAAGTTTTGGCAATTGGCAACTTTAAGGGCTATGCTCAGAGTTTTCTCTGTATAGTGGAGATAATTAAGTTGACTAGTGCAGGTGTCATTCAAAATGGAATGGATAGTACTTCACAATTAGACATCCATAATACTACGTCTCAACTACAAGTTCATAGTACTTGTAAATGGGGGTTAGCTTTCTTGAAATCAAGTTTGCCCAAGACAGTTTCCTTCAATGTCATGGAAGACACAACAGAATATTATCAGAAGAAAAAGACTATAACACAAATGGGATCCAAATTGATAAGAAGCTATAGTCGTAATCAAGAGTATCATAGTGGCATGCTCACAGGTATCGAGGACATTATAGTAACAGATGTTGATGTAGAAAAGGTTTCTTGTGTTGCAAGTGACTCAAATATACTCACTGGTATAGAAGACTTGTCTTGTGTTGCAAGTGACTCGAACAGGCTCACTGGTATAGAAGACTTGTCATGTGTTGCAAGTGACTCGAACAGGCACTTAATGGGTCACTTATATACAAATATGGCCTTATTAAGCTAGTAAAAAGTCAAGTGGTAACCTCTAATTTTAAAAAAAATGGCTCGCTGAAGCTATAATTCCCAAACTCATGCATGGTGCCCCCATCCAATAACTATAATAATAATAATAGTAGTCTCCTAACTCAAGTTCAATTTTAACACTATGAAGTGAAAATATGACACCATATGAAAAGAGTTTGTTGAATTCAACATATAAGTGGTATATAGATACACCATTTTTTTGAAAAAAAAGAGTTTGTTGAATTCAATACATAAGTGGTGTATAGATACACCCTTTTTTAAAAAACAAACCATACAATAAATTATCTTATTGGTGGTGTATAGATACACCATTTGTATGGAAAAAAGCATACAAAACATTATCTTATGCATCTGAATCTCGTTCAAAGTCATCAGATTCATGTAATGTATTTGAGCTTGATGGGTCAAGTCTTGCCAAATGATGTTTAATATGGACACGACTTGGATCAGGGATTGTGATACATTTTTCAACATTGTATCCATGCTTCTTTTTAAAACTTCGTGTACTCGATTTCCAGCAATGAATAATGCTACTGACTTCCACCTCTGTTAATCCCTCATTATTTGGAACCCATTCACGTTTCTTTTGCAAGCATCCCTCATAGAGTTGTTTTATTGTATATCTTCTCGAGAGATTTTTTAATGGATTTGGTTCATACCATAAAGCTGTAAATGTTATAGGAGTTCCCTTGTCATCCCTTTCTATCTTAGTAACCTTTGCAACCCAAATTGGGCCACCTTGGTCATCCAACTCTGAACCCGGATCAGATGCCCAAACCGCAACAAATAGACCCTCTTCAATCTCATTACATGGTATAAAATCTGGTAAGGGTTTGTCTCCCTTCTTGCCACAATATTTTCGAGGTAAAAGGCATTCCTCTGCTTCCTCCATATCTACTAACATATTTATATCCAAAGGAAAACTTGGTGACCTAGCTTGTTCCGGCCAAAAGGATTCAGAGTATTCAATGCTCATTAAGTTTTCTTGTCTTTCTAAAGATTGGATAAGTGCTTTAGTTGATTTAATTGTCTCCAAATTCTTAGTTGATTGCTCAGGATATTTCTGCATCATACTTTGAAGATATTTAATGAAGGCTTTCAAGCCTTTCATTTCATCTATGTCAAGTGATTTGTTTTTTGCAAGAACAAATCTAGTTTCCTCCAATGGAATTATTCGTTGTAATAAAGCATATGACTCACTCCATAAATGATCTCCATCTACTGAGTAGTGCTTCCATTGCATCACTGGAATATTGTTATGCATGTGAAACTGAAAGTAGTGTGGATTTGTGTATCCTATTAGGGCATCATCTCCTGTTTGTAAATGTGGCTCTATAAATGCTCTCCAATCTACCATCCTCTCTAAGATAGCCACTTCTGATTCTTCCTTACGAGAACCTCCAATTTTTTTCCCAATTCGAAATAGCACATCCTCCATTGTCAAAACATCCATTGTCAAAACATCCATTGCCTTCAACTCACCAGAGATAACACTGAAGATTTGATCTATGTCTTCATGTGTATGGCCGACAAGAAGAAAGCCAACTTCCACTTCTTCAAATATTTTCAAACCAACCAACATAGAGCATAAAGCAAATATATATTTATTCTTGTTCTCTCTCCAACAATTATCAGCTTGTATTCGCAATGTGTTAGGCAAACATCTGCGAGCATCTCTGACCTTTCTTATTGCTTTCATGATTGATGTAACAACCTGGTTACTATCATGGTCATGCAAACTATCAATCCATACATCACAAAAGATTCGGTATCCATGTACGAATACTCCACACAAGTGTGTTTTTAGTCCACGTTTGCCCTCCAATGCCGGTGGGATATGTCTATATCATGGCAAAGTGGTTGTATTCTGGTCCATGCCATCAATGGTGATGCACATGGACTTATCGACATGTGAAATAGCTTCCTCTCTCCAAGAAGCATACAACTTTCGAGCATCCTGCACATGATGTAAATGGATTGATTGCCATTTAATATATCTTCCTCGCTGCTACTCACATTTACTATGTTCAATGGCATTTTTTAATTCATCACATGTCTTACATTTTGACATCCTTTGCTTTGATGGTGTCTTGACATGGCAAAAATCTCTACGCCAAATTTTGTACAAGGTTGATCGTGAAATCATGCTCTCGTCTCTGTCTTGTAAAGTTTTATTGAGAGTCTCTAGGATGACCTTCTTTGTCATTCCCAAAGGAAGATGTTGTTGGCATTTGACACATCCATCTAGCATTGTTTGTTGAAGATGAGGCTACGGTAATGCATGGTCTTCGAGAACTTGCTTTAATGTTGCGGTTGCATTTATAGTGCTTCCATGGCATTTAAGCTTGTAGGTATTTCCATGAATTGTATGAATAACTTTTTCTTTCACCTCTGCCCAGATGGTCCAATATGTGCCATGTGATAGTCCAGTTAACCATTGATATCCTCGATTGCAAATGAGTCTCCTATTAACCATGGGTTTCAATCTAGGTTTACAGTGTCCTGTGCTCAAATCTTGATTAGTGCCTTGATGAAGAAAGCATGAAAACTCTTGAAGAAGATAGTTATGTCTATTAGGCACTGTCTTACTCCAAATACCAAGGCATATGGCTGCAGAATCATCTTTCCCAACTTTTCTAATGCAAAGTCTCTTGCAACAAACTCGCATAAGCATCCTTTCCATATTCTCCTCGGATAGCATCACATGTCTCTTTGGTTCTGGAATTGATGCCATGATTCTTTGCCTCTTCACACTCACATACTTTCTTTTTGTAAATAGTGTCTTGCATTTTCTAGTTGTAAGACCATCAAACCTCGAATCCATTTCCCTTGAATCTTCATCTTTATAATCAAATGCTGTGTAGGCTTGAGAATTATTTGATACCTTATAATATCTTGGAAATGGCAATCAGCTGGTTCCTGTGTAGTTACACGAGAGTGGAGCATTGATATCTAACACCCCCCCTCAATGTCCACCCGCAAGTGAACTTACTTTTTCGGCCCAATGCCAAGTCGATGAAGATGCCTCTCTAGCAAGTCTCTTCCAAGAGCCTTTGTGAAAATGTCAGCAGCATTCTCTATAGTCGGATAGTACACCAAGTCGACCTCTCCATCCATGATGAGCTCGCATACAAAGTGATATTGAATCTCAATGTGTTTTGTGCAAGCGTGGAACATAGGGTCCTTTGCAATCGCCATGCAACTCTGATTATCACATGATAATTGCGTAGGCTTGTTCTGCACTGCACCCATGTCCCCTAAAATCCTCCTCAACCACACTGCCTCGCAAGAAGCAAAGCATGTTGATTTGTACTCAGCCTCAGTAGAAGAAAGAGAAACTGTGGGTTGCTTCTTGCTGACCCATGACACAGCTCCAGATGCAAGTGAGTAACAGTAACTTGTCACTGATCTCCTGCTGTCCACATCTCCTGCCCAATCCGAGTCAGACAATCTGGTCAAGATGTTGCCCTTGGTATAGGTGATGCCATAATCAAGTGTGCCCAGTTGCAAAACTGATGTCCGGCCGCATGTTGCACAAGTAAATCAAACTGCCCACAAGCCTTCTGTACTTTTCTTCATCCAGCAGTGGTGATGAATCCTCATTTGAGAGCTTCACGTCAACCTCCATAGGGGTGCCAACTATCTTGCATTTAGTATCTCACCAGCATACTTCAGCTGTGAGATGAAGATCTTGCCAAACTTTAATCCCCAAATAGAAATGCATCAGTCTGAGATCTGTCATTTCAAACTCTCTTCCTAGCAAATGCTTTGTTTGCAAGATCTTCTCTTCATGGTTCCTTGTTATGACAAGGTCGTCCACATAAAGGACTACGATCATACACCTGCCTCCTTCTCTGAAGACATATAAATTTGCATTAGATGGGCTCCTCTTGAACCCATTTCGCAGAAAGTAGGCATGAATCTGTTGGTACCAAGCTCATAGGACCTAGCCATACTCTGGCCGCATAGCCTCCATCCACCTATCATCATGATGATGAACCGTAGAAAAAATCAAGTCCTCATGATGAACTGTAGAAAAGAAGAGAAGAATATTTCCATCATGCATGCCCTCTTTCCATCATGCATGCAATCTTGTGATTTCCATCATGCATGCCCTCTTTCCATCATGCATTCCCTCTGTCCCTCATGCATGCAATCCCGTGATTTCCATCATGCATGCCCTCTTTCCATCATACATGCAATCTTGTGATTTCCATCATGCATGCCCTCTTTCCATCATGCATTCCCTCTGTCCCTCATGCATGCAATCCCGTGATTTCCATCATGCATGCCTTCTTTCCATCATGCGTGCAATCCCGTGATTTCCATCATGCATGCCCTCTTTCCATCATGTGTGCGATCCCATGATTTCCATCATGCATGCCCTCTTTCTTTATCCTGCCCTCATGTTGCAGTCCAATTTCCCTCATGCAATCACTTATTTCCATCATTCATGCAATCCCTTAGTTCCTCACAAATGCTTAAGGCATTGAAAATTTGACTTAAACATGCATGCAAGGGAAAGGAGGAAGGAGAGAGAAGGTAGGATGGGAGAATGAAAGAGGAGGGAGAATGAAAGGAGAAGGGGGAATGGATTAAGGGGAAGGGGATTGAGGAGGGAGAATGGAAGGAGAAGGGGAAGGGGAAAGGGGAAGGGGAAGGGGAAGGGGAAAGGAGAAGCAGAAGGGGAAAGGGAAGGGGAAGGGGAAGGGGAAAGGGGAAGGGGAAGGGGATTGGGAATGGGGAAGGGGAAGGAAAAAATACATGTTTGGAACTGTTTGTCGGAGCGTGTCTATAGAGATGGCAAATAGCGTGTCTATAAGCGCGGCTACTTATTCTCCTAAAAATTTTAATGCGCTATTAGACACGCCTATAGGTTGATAGACACGTTTTGACAAAAAGGTGAAAAGGACATGCGCCCGACCCCAAAAAGAACAACAGTACCAAAAACATCATTTCCTTACATACGACAAAGGACGAATCCAAAGAGAACAACTTGCAGAGAAGACCAACCACTAAGAGACTTACCTTGGATAGAGGTATGGAACTTCTTGTCTTTCTTCGAAGCTGCCTCTCCTTCTTCTCTTCCTTGTTCACCCTCTTCTCTTGTATGCTTGGGGATGAGTGTGTATGCTTGGAGATGAGTGTGAGTGCCTGGAGATGAGTGTGAGTGCTTGGAGCTGTGTGTGGAGCTGGAAATCTTGACCTGTGTATTGAAAGGAAAGAAAGCACACGGCACTAAAAGTAGGAAATGAGCTAAATGTAGGTTTAAAAACTAGTCTACACTCTGCGCATCTATCAGCACATCTACACTGTGTTTTAGACACACCTGTATACACATATCACAATACAGACATGTTATAGAGTTTTCTCATTAAATACTTAAGGAATAACACATTTTTTAGGTTGTTTATTTGTAGGATGTCTTCATCTGCAATAAGTAGCTCTAGTGAGGATGAATCCCTCTGTATCCATCATCGCGAAATGTGGTTGCAGCAAAATATCAAATGTATGTGTGAACGATGTCGAGGAAACATGTATTGTGCACGTAGAATTATACTCAATCACATCTACAAGAACAGAGAATGGGATGCGGACGTATCCCGGGTAAGTGTTAAAGCGTTGATGTTGATTGAGATACCTATGGGTGTTAGAGACACTTTTAGATGCTACACAGAGTTTTGACATTTACAACTCATGCAAGAAGACATTTTTTGGATTGTTTATTTGTAGGATGTATTCATCTTCAACACGTAGCTCCAGTGAGGACGAATCCCTCTGTATCCACCATTGTGAAATGTGGTTGGAGCAAAAAATCAAATATATGTGTGATTGATGTCGTATCATGCACGCAAAATTACACTCAATCATGTTTCAAAGTATGGAGAATGGGATGCGACCGTAAACATGGTAAGTGTTAAAGCAATAAGGTTGATTGAGATACCTATGGGTGTTCATGTGTTTGATATATGATCTTTTTTTAATTTAATACATGATGCATTGCCACATCCGCATATGTTTCCCTATGCTCATCATGAGGAGACAAAGCGTCGGTGATATGAGGTGGGATCTTTAGGAGGGACCATTACAGATGCATGGAGTGATGGTGATAGTAGCCCTCCACCATTACCTCATGAGGCTGTGGATGAGGAGGTGTTTGATGATATGGTGTGGGATTTATTTGTCCTCAGGTAGGGATGATAGCATGGATTAGGATGATCTTTTTACTATAGCATCGACACCATTGTTTGAGGGGTGCACATTCTCTATTCCATGTGCCTCCCTTGAGTTACTAAATTGTAGACGATCTATGGATGAAACAATGCAAGTTTGAATGCATTACTCAAGTATGCTTTAAAGTTTATTTTGCAAACATGGTGAATTATGCTAGTGGGTCAATTACTGGAATACTTTTTCTCATTTATGGTCTTCACGTGTAGGCTATTGTTTAAAATGCTTTCAAGGGAGAATAAATTACCGACCTCAAGAGATATGACAAGGCAACATGTGACCTCTCTTGGAGGATTGGATTACAAGCACATCCATGCGTGTGTCAATGATTGCGTTCTATTTTGTGGACCACATAAGGAGGCAAGAGAGTGTCCTACTTGTGGAGAGACAAGATATAGAGCAGATATCAAAACTTTGGATGTGCCTCATAAGGTTTTGTGACATTTTCCCATAATCCCTCGCATCCAAAATATGTTCAAGTGCAAATCCATTGCAAAGCTCATGTCATGGCATTCCTCCCATGGATGAACCGATGGCAAGTGGAGAACTCCCGCAGACACTCCTGTGTGGAAGCATATTGAAGACACATGGCCAAGCATCAAGGAAGAACCTAGGAACTTGAGGCTTGGATTGGGTATGGACGCTATGAACCCATTTGGTCTCAAAAACCTCTTATAGTGTATGGCCAGTGATATTGGTGAATTATAATTTTGCACCCTCTATGGTGATTAAGAAAGGACATGTTAGGTTATCCCTTCTAATTCTAGGAAAACATAAAGTCAAAAATCCTAATGTTTATCTCGAGCCTTTGATTGATGTGCTGGAGGTACTTTGGAAGATATTGAGGTGCATGACATGAGCAGGCCTCCCTCATCATGAAACTTCAACTGCAAAGAAATCTTGATGTGGACGATGCATGACTTCCCAAGCTATCGCGAGTGTTCAGGCAAGCATTGAACTTTTAATTATGAGTAGGCAATTGATGTTGCACCCTAAACCCACCTTACGCAATTGCGTCTATTGTTTAGGTCTCACTACTAAGTCTTGATGTGGATGATGCATGACTTCCCAGGCTATGGCAAGTGTTCATGTAAGCATTGAACTTTTAAGTATGACTAGGCAATCGACATGGCACCCTGAACCCACCTTGAGGGAGAGGGAGAGTGGGAAGATGGAATGTGAGGGAAAGGATGAGTGGGTAGAGGACAAGAGAGGAATGGGAGAGGGATTTTGGAAGAGAGAGAGAGAGAGGAGAGAGAGAGAGAGAGAGAGAGAGAGAGAGAGAGTAGCATCTCCCACCCCAAATATGTGGCTTGTGCCACATGTGCCCCCCCTAAAACCAAAGGGTAACTCTTCCACACAAAATACCACTTAATAAATTGGAGAAGAAGAAGATAACCACACAATGATAGTGACAAGTAGACTGGGTACAATCTCCCGCCCCTAGATGAGTGGCTCATGCTTCCTCATCTAGAGTATTTCTAATATTTTGTTAAAGGAAAAGGAGCCAAAATTATCCCTCTCTTCAAAAATAAGGGATTTGTTTTACATAGCCTTTTTGGGCCCAAAATTTATTTGTCTCTTCTTTGAATTATTACCCAAACTTTACAGTATCAAGGAATACAAAACTGGCCCATGGCCATATAAGATGCATTGTGCAACACCTTGATCGGTACCCCCATACTAATTCAAGTCCTTGCACTTAGTTCCATCAGTTGTAATCAAGTAGAAAATTACACTAGTTATTAACGATAGATTCAACAAATCACCAAATCAATTGATCCCAATAGAAGTGGACTCTAAGTACAATAATCAAGCACAACGCCAATACGACTAGTGACATAAGTATTAACATGGAATCACCCACAATATCGACCATCTAGCATGGCAAAACATAGGCTAGTTAGGCATCCCCAATGAAACCACACATAGAATCCACTACGACCCCTGCGTGCTCAATGGGCCACATGATGAACCGTAAGAAAGAAGAGAAGAAGATTTCCATCATGCATGCCCTCTTTCCATCATGCATTCCCTCTGTCCCTCATGCATGCAATCCCATGATTTCCATCATGCATGCCCTCTTTCCATCATGCATGCGATCCCGTGATTTCCATCATGCATGCCCTCTTTCCATCATGCGTGCAATCCCATGATTTCCATCATGCATTCCCTCTTTCTTTATCCCGCCCTCATGTTGCACTCCAATTTCCCTCATGCAATCACTTATTTCCATCATTCATGCAATCCCTTATTTCCTCACAAATGCTTGACATTGAAAATTTGACATAAACAAGCATGGAAGGGAAAGGAGAAAGGAAAGAGAAGGCAGGATGGGAGAATGGAAAGAGGAGGGAGAATGAAAGGAGAAGGGGGGATGGATTAAGGGGAAGGGGATTGAGGAGGGAGAATGGAAGGAGAAGGGGAAGGGGAAAGGGGAAGGGGAAGGGGAAGGGGAAAGGAGAAGTAGAAGGGGAAAGGGAAGGGGAAGGGAAAGGGGAAAGGGAAAGGGGAAGGGGAAGGGGAAAGGGGAAGGGGAAGGAAAAAATACATGTTTGGAACTGTATGTCGGAGCATGTCTATAGAGACGAAAAATAACGTGTCTGTAAGCGCGGCTACTTATTTTCCTAAAAATTTTGATGCGCTATTAGACACGCCTTTAAATGCACTCTGATAGATGCTTTTTGACAAAAAGGTGAAAAGGACATGCGCCTGACCCCAGAAAGAACAACATTACCAAAAACATCATTTCCTTGCATACGAAAAAGGACGAATCCAAAGAGAACAACTTGCAGAGAAGACCAACCACCAAGAGACTTACCTTGGATAGAGGTATGGAAGCTTCTTGTCTTTCTTCGAAGTTGCCTCTCCTTATTCTCTTCCTTGTTCACCCTCTTCTCTTGTATGCTTGGGGATGAGTGTGTATGCTTGGAGCTGTGTGTGTATGCTTGGAGCTAGAAATCTTGACCTGTGTATTGAAAGGAAAGAAAGCACAGCACTAAAAGTAGGAAATGAGCTAAAAGTAGGTTTAAAAACTAGTCTACAGTCTGCGCATCTATCAACACATCTACACTATGTTTTAGACGCACCTATATACACATTCCACAATATAGACATGTTATAGAGTTTTCTCATTAAATACTCACCATGTGCCTCTTCAAGACACTTGGGTTCATCAGCACGGATCACCTCTGTCATCAAAGCGTAGTTGACCAAGTGTTCCTGCGCCCTTCTTTGCTCCTCTAATCTCTTGGACCGGCGGTGTTTGGATGGTTCCTCCTCAATGGCTAGAGGTTCTCTACCATCCAAAAGCTACTTTACCCACTTCGGGAATGGCTGTTGCCATTGTGGTTCCACAGGCTCTTCTTCCTCTTCTTTATCTTGAATCCTCCCAAGCACCTTTGGGGGAGTTCGGTCTGCTGCTGGTGGTTGTATTGGATGGATATCCTAGTCTTGGTTGTCTGGGAAGGAAGCATCCTCCTCCAGTTGATGCAGCTGTTCTGAGAAGACCACATAGTGACTTACTATTACCTTCTTGGTAATAGGGTTATAGAGATGGTAACCCTTCGCCTCTTCACTCTAGCCCAAGAAAATACACTTCCGGCTCTTCGGTTCCCATTTGGTCTTGTTAGCATCAGGGACATGCACAAAATAGTCACATCCAAAAACTCTGAAATGTGTAGCTGAAGGTTTCTTACCAGAAAAGGCCTGCAATGGAGTCATCCCATTCATAGCCTTCGTGTAGCTACGATTTAGAATGTAAACTGCCGTGTTACATGCTTCAGCCCAGAAAGTCTTTGGCAAATCTTTCTCTTTCATCATACTCCTGCCCATTTCGCAGATGACGTGTATCTTGCATTCTGCTACTCCATTTTGCTGTGATGTATGTGGCGGGGGTTTCTGCCTCTTAATCCCATGACTTTTGAAGTAAATTTTGAATTCACTTGATGTGAACTCTCCACTCTGTTTGATCTCAACTTCTTCACCTTCCTCCCCATTTCTTTCTCGACCATTATGTGCCATTCTTTGAACTTACTAAAAGTCTCATCTTTAGTCTTCAGGAAGTATATCCATATCCTTCTACTGTAGTCGTCGATCAGCATCATGAAGTAGTAGGAACCACCCAAAGCTTCCATCTCCATCTTTTCGCAGAGGTTTGTGTGAACGAGCTCTAGAGGAGCCTTTGCCTTGCTGGCCTCTTTAGGAAAGGGCTGCCGATGCTGCTTGCCCATCATGCAAGCTTCACATACATCGGGAAGATCTATAATTTCTAGTAGGTCTGCAATCATTCCACTTTTATGCATCTCCTTTAAAGAACTAAAGTTTAGATGACCAAACCTCTCATGCCACAGCTTAGTGTTCTTCACATCCGCTCGAGCACTGAAAGCTGAGAGTTTGTAGATGTTGTTGCGCCGTGTACCTTTACCAATGACCTTCCCTTGAAGATCCAAAATCTGTGCACCATTCTCATCGAATTGAAATTTGAGGTCCCAATCCGTGATCGTAGAAATGGACAACAAGTTCCTCTTGATATCTAGCACATAAAGAACATCGGACAACTATTTTACTACTCCATCTGACTTGAGAGAAATCGTACCTTTTCCTTTTGCTAGACATTTTGCATCATTGCCCATTGCTACCAGGATGTCATTCCCTACCGGCTGTAGAGAGGTATACAAATCCTTTCAACTGGTCATCTGGCATGATGCACCACTGTCAATAATCCAAGGTTCATCTGCAGGTACATGAACTGCCTCCATGCAAATCTCCTCAATTGCTACAAACAGCTCTACTGGTACTGCATGAACGCTATTGTTGGACTCTTTGTTTACTTCGTTCTTCTCATCTACAATCTTCTTCCGGCACTCATTCTGCTTGTGCCTTGCCTTGTTGCAATAGAAGCACTTGATCTTCTTCTTTCTCTTTTTATCATCAGGAGAAGATGGGTTACCAGAGTCCTTACCCTTACCTTTCTTTGATCCATCCGAGAAAGTCGAATCTTCTCCAGTCCTCGTCTTTTGACGCATCTCCTCCTCCAGAAGCATTGCATTGAAATCCTCAAAGTTGAGGGGCGGAATTCTATTCTGTGTATTCAGCGCCATAACAAGAGCATCGTACTTTTTTGGGAGAATCCATATGCACCTTCGTGCTAGATTCTCGCTGGTGATGGTGATGCCAATCGCAGTCATCTGATCGCGCAGATTCTTCACCTTGGTGATGAACTTCTCTGTCGGTTCAGGCTCAGACAGTTTCTCGTTTACGAGTTGAGTCTCCAAATTTTGAATCTGCCTCTGATTTGTGGTCTCATACTAATTTTTCAAGACCGTCCATGCCTCCTCCGCTGTGGTGACATGTTGAATTAATGCCATGATGGAATCACTTATAGTGCAGACAATAGAACATAGTGCATCTGCATTTCTTCTTGTCCACATGAGAATCTCATCCACAGTTGGTACTATTTGTTGTCCTGCATTGGCTGGATCGGGTCTCGCAACCGTTCTCATGTCCACCCTAATAGCAGTATCCCAAAGCTCGTATGCACTTAGGATGGTCTTCATCTTGAATTTCTAGAGTGGATAGTTAGTGCCGTCCAACTTTCTGATTTCATCGAACGGTGGGATTCATAGTCTTGCGGGCTGGGCCATCTCTCACAATTATCTGCTTGCATACAGAAACACACTACCAAATCTTCTTGCTAAATTCCAGGCTCTGATACCATGTAAGAAAACAATACAACGTCTATGCTCAACAGGTAACAGGATCTCGTATGCAAGACAAAAAACAAATAGTATGGAGAATCAAAAAATTGATTACTGTAGAACTGATAAAATAGATGGCACTGCCTCCCAGTCGTGCGCTCCTGTGAAAGAAGCTTTGATGGTGAGTTGGAAACAGTAGAGGACGGACGCTAGATGCTAAGGAATCAGGGTTACAGTAGCCAGTAATGAAATGGGCTTCACAGGCTTGCTCTTATATAGCCACCAGTCGTAGTCGGTTAGGCTCAATTGGGTGACCGACCTAGTCTACCCAAAATGGCCGACTGGGGGTCGGTCCCGAAATAGGCCACCAACCACATGATAGAACCGGTGCACAAAATAGAGCAACTAGCCTAAGGTCTTTGTTTGGCCTGCCCAAAGCCATCCGGGATCATCTGGGGCTCCAAACGGGCCCTACAACTCGAGAGTGGGCTACCTCGAGAAATGCTCCATCTACCCTCAATGCGGTCAGTCATGGGATGCCTTCTCGCACTTGCATGTAGCCTAGTTGGTGGTGTGCCAACTCTATCTGATGCCGTCCAGCCATCAGGCCACACATGGCCCCCATCTGGTGTCCAAAACCAGGACCTACCAGATAACCGAGCTACTCAAATGCCTTCTCCTCATATGGGGGGCTTACAAGTAGAGTTAGCTGGTTCTTGCGTAGTTACACGAGAGTGGAGCATTGATATATAACATGCCCATCTTGTAAATACAATCCTTCACGTCCTTCGATGCACTATGAGAAATGCTAATAGGTAGTATGAACTGAACACATGAGGAATGGTTAATTAGTTGCTTCTAATTCACTCACAAATTTGGAAGGAAAAAGATATTATGCACATAAAATACTTACTTGGAGCATCTTGTGCCAATCATGAGATTTCAAGCCATATGATTGCTCTATACCTCTTTTCTTGCTCTTTGTGAAGGCCCCCTTCAAACACCTCATGCATCCAGTGGGAGTATGAATTGTAGTGATAGCTCATTTTACCGCCACCATCTTTAGCTTTGATAACCTCCATGGTGCATGAGGTAAAATGACACACCCATTTGGCCTCTCTTGTGGCCAAGCTTCACGTATCCTCCCTCTGGTGTGTAGATCCTCCCTTATGCCTACAGAATGTGGTGTCCCATTCAAATGTTCCCAAATGGTAGATGCCACATTCTTGAAGATATGCATGGGATCAAGCAGGTGATTGATCTTGAGGTGGGACCAATATGGTAGTCGATAAAAGATGGAGTATCTAAACAAAAGTTCGTGTTAGCATGCAAGCTTTATTTCCATTCAATATAGCACATAATAGTTACAAACCCCTACCGGCTCATGCCAAGTGGTGGAGTTGTGGAACTGTCCCAAATTCTCATCCAATCTACTGCAGTGAGTGACTGTGGGGGGACTTCATTCCAAGGGGTGGCATATCTAGGATGATTAGGTGAAAGAAATCGATGGTGATTCTCATAGATGACCTTATTCAATGCATCTTCCTATGAGGCAACTAGCGAAGGACCACAAACAAGACATGCATGGTAACCCGATGTAGTGAGACCTGAACAAAAGATGGAATTAAGAGTTCAAGGTGGGTTCAGGGTGCCACATTGATTGCCTACTCATAATTAAAAGTTCAATGCTTACCTGAATACTCACCATAGCCTGGGAAGTCATGCATCGTCCCCATCAAGACTGCTTTGTAGTTGAAGTTTGGTGATGAGGGAGGCCTACATCATGCACCTCAATACCTCTCCAAAGTATCTCTAGCTCATCAATAAAAGGCTCCAAATAAACATCATGATTTTTTACTTTATGTTTCCCTGGAATTAGAAGGGATAACATAACATGTCCTTTCTTAATCACCATAGAGGGTGGAAGATTATAATTCACCAATATCACTGGCCATACATTGTAAGAGGAGCTTTTGAGACCAAATGGGTTCACACCATCCATACCCAATCGAAGTCTTGAGTAACGCATTCAAACTTGCATTGCTCCATCCATGGATGGTTTGCAAGTTTAGTAACTCAAGGGAGGCACGTAGAATAAAGAATGTGCACCCCTCAAATAGTGGAGTCGATGCTGTAATAAAAAGATCGTCCTGCTCCATGCTATCATCCCTACCTATGGACTTATGGATATATAAATCCCACACCATATCATCAAGCACCTCCTCCTCCGCGGCCTCATGAGATAATGGCGGAGGGCTACTATCACCATCACTCCATGCATCTGTAATGGTCCCTCTTGAAGATCCCACCTCATATCATCGACGCTTCGCCTCCTCACAACGAGCATAGGGCAACATATGTGGGTGTGGCATTGCATCCTGTATCAAATTAAAAAAGGATCATATATCAAACACATGAACACCCATAGGTATCTCAATCAACCTTAACTCTTTAACACTTACCATGTTTATGATCGCATCCCATTCTCCATACTTTGAGATGTGATTGAGTGTAATTCTGCATGCACGATACATGTTTCCTCGACATCGATCACACATACATTTGATGTTTTGCTCCAACCACATTTTGCGATGGTGGATACATAAGGATTCATCCTCACAGGAGCTACTTGTTGAAGATGAAGACATCCTACATATAAACAACCCAAAAAATGTGTGACTCTTGCATGAGTTGTAAATGTCAAAACTTTGTGTAGCGTCTAAAAGCATGTCTTATGTATTGTGGAATGCATCTATAAGCATGTCTAAAACATAGAGTAGCTGCGCTGATAGACGCACATTTAGATGCACTTTTAGACATGCTTTTAGAGACGTGTTTAGACGTGCAGACTGTGAGCTGATTTTTGAACCTACTTTTAGCATGCTTGATTTCCTTCACATACTTTTAGCATTGCGCGGCTTGCTTTCCTATTAATAGACCTAACTCCAGGCATCTACACTTATCTCCAAGCACCCACACTCATCTCCAGGCTTACATAGTCATCCCCAAGCATACAAGAGAAGAGGGTGAACAAGGAAGAGAAGAAAGAGAAGTAGATTTGAAGAAGGACAAGAAGCTTCCATATGCCTATCCAAGGTAAGTCTCTTGGCAATTGGTCTTCTTTGGAAGTTGCTCTCTTTGGATTCATCCTTTGTCGCATGCAAGGAAGGGCTGTTTTTGGTACTAGTGTTGTTCTTTTTGGGGTCAGGTGCATGTCCTTTTCAGCTTCTTTTAGAAAGGTATCTGTTGGAGTGCCTCTATAGACACGTCCAACAACGCGTCTAACTTTTGGAAAAACAGACAGTCGCTGAGGGGGCAAATTGATGTGTGTGTGTCTGTGACTATGGGAGTGGAGTCCTATGCAAGAAGTGTGTGAGTGTAGATGTGCTAGAAGGTTCTAGTTAGGTGTGTCAGGTTGGTGTGACGAGTGAGTGATCATAGGAGGTAATTGATTGAGATAATCAGGGAGATGATTGTGGATCTAGGATCTACCTACATGGAGGCAGTTGCCTATATATGTAACCACTCTATGAATAAACAACTACATTTTGTGTCTTATTGTTTCTACATGGACTTACAGTTGCGCTTGTAGACGCATTGTTAGATGTGTCTATAGACGCACTACGATAGTTTTTCCTATGTGTTCTTCCCTTTTCCCTTTCCCTTCCCCTTCCCCTTCCTTTTCCTTCTCTTTCCCTTCCCCTTTCCCTTCCCCTTCCCCTTCTCTTTCCCTTAAGCATTCGTGAGGAAATAAGGGATTGCATGAATAATGGAAATAAGTGATTGCATGAGGGTAGGTCTAAGAAAGAGGAAAATTGGACTGAAGCATGAGGGCGGGATAAAGAAAGAGGGCACGCCTGATGGAGCATTCTTTTTTAGAGTTTTTTCTCCTCTTTGTTCCTCTCTTTTCCCCTCTCCTTTCCTCTATTTTCACCTCTCTTTCCTCCTCTTTTTTCCTCTCTTTTTCTCTCTTATCTCCTATCTTTTTCTCTCTTTTTTCTCCACTCTTTTCGTCTCTTTTTCTCTCTTTCCTTCTCTTTTCTCCTCTCTTTTTCTCTCTTATCTCCTCTCTTTTTTCTCCTCTATTTTCCTTTATTTTCCTCTCTTTTCTCATCTCTTTCCTTCTCTCTTTTTCTCTCTTTTATCCTCACTTTCTCTCTCTTTTTCCTTCTCTCTTTTATCCTCTCTTTCCTTCTCTTTTTTCTTATCTTTTCTCCTCTCTTTTTCTCTCTTATCTCCTCTCTTTTTCTCTCTTTTTTCTCCTCTCTTTTCTCCTCTCTTTCCTTCTCTCTTTTTCTCTCTTTTATCCTCACTTTTTATCTCTTTTTCCTTCTCTCTTTTTGTCTCTTTTCCTCTCTTTTCTCCTCTCTTTTTCTCTCTTATCTCCTCTCTTTTTCTCTCTTTTTTCTCCTCTATTTTTCTCTATTTTCCTCTCTTTTCTCCTCTCTTTCCTTCTCTCTTTTTCTGTCTTTTATCCTCACTTTTTCTCTTTTCAGTTTCTCTCTTTTTCTCTCTTTTCGTCTCTTTTCGTCTCTTTTCTCCTCTCTTTTTCTTATCTCCTCTCTTTTCCTCTTTTTTTCCTCCTCTCTTTTCCTCTCTTTTCTCCTCTTTTCTTCTCTCTTTTTCTCTCTTTTATCCTCACTTTTTCTCTTTTCACTTTCTCTCTTTTTCTCTCTTTTCGTCTCTTTTCCTCTCTTTTCTCCTTTAAATCTCTTTGAATCTCTTTTATCCTCTCTTTTTCTCTCTTTTTTCTCCTCTCTTTTCCTATCTTTTCCTCTCTTTTCTCCTCTCTTTCCTTCTCTCTTTTTCCCCACATGAAGCTTTAATAGCCTAACATTGAGCAAGCAGATACAGACTTATGTCACTCTAATTCAAAGAATGCAAGAGTCTATAAATGCTTGCTCAATGTCAGGCTGTCACTCTATTTTTTCTTTTGCATGATGGAAAGAGGGCATGCTCGATGGTAATCTTCTTCTTTTCTTTTCTTTAGTTCATTATGTGGACAGGAAGCTCTTCAATGTCACCTGATCTTCAGGATGCCATCTTTCAGGGGTTATATAAAATTTTGGGGCACCCTCCTACTCTTGGGCAGTTATAGACATACATGACGGGTACTCTAAACACTGCACAAGAGTCGGTCATATAGACTCCAAACCACCCCAATCCCACACCAGCTGAGATTACCCTAGTGGAGTCGAGACAGCCCAGCAGGCTACAAAGCTGAGCCCCTTTTCCCCCCCAGTGATCAAGAGGCCCTTTTGCCTCACAGAGCCATCGATGTACTCTCGTGTAGTCGAGAGTCGCTTCTCTAGCTACGAGTGGCCAGCGCACTCCCGTGCAGTCGAGAGTCGCTTCTCTAGCTATGAGTGGCTAGCATCCTAGCTAAAGTAGAAGTAGTGCTAGCTACTCTTTTTTGTACTTGAAGCCATTGTCTTGGCTTCCTGCCTCTCTTGTATATACACTCCTCTTATTTTATGTACTTGAAGCCACAGGACGTGGCTTGGCTTCGTGCTATATGTATATACACGCACTTTTTGGGATATGAATTAATATACACTCCTTTTATTTTTTTGGCTTTCATATTCCTTATGCAATGTTCTATCAATGAATGCCTTGTGAATTAAACGTTTTGGAGTTGTAATGTTTTATTCAGAATTGTAATCGTCAGCTATAGACGTGCTTGGAATCGTGCTAATTAAAATGCAGTTGGTTGTAAGAATTGACTTGCATAATGTGGAAATGGGATTCTTGTAACCACATAGCATACACAACATACACAACATAACAACATTCTGCTCAACCACACAAAATTCTGCTTCTATTAAAAAAAAAGATTTTGAAGAGCATCTATAAGCACGTCTATAAGTGTCTTTCTATTTTTTTTAAATTTCTATAGAGCATCTAAAAGCACATCTATAGGCATGTTTATCTATTATATAGACGTGCCTGTAGACACGGGTCTGTAGACACACAAATATACGTGCCCGTAAGTTTTTTTTAGTCAAAGAAATGTGTTTGTGTACCTACCTATGGGTGCTTTGTGTTGTTATGTATGCAAAGAAAGAGTTCACAAAGCACCCGAAGAAGTTTGATACTCAAAGGAGGGCAACGGTGAGATGGCTAGACACCATAGGTGGTTCGCACCTAAGAGTGGTGAAAGGTTATGCAATGATGCATGGGTGGTAGGTCTATTTCTCTTATTATTTATTGTTTGCATGGCAAGTAGGGGCGAGGCCAATTTGTCAAGTGCTGGAATGTCATGGGCATCAGATCAATTGGGATATAGTGGCTGCTTGGCATGTAAGTCTAATCCAATCATTGTTCTCTCAAGCATGTTTTATTGTACCATTTATTTTATGATTAAGCTATACTCTCATTTTTTAAATTGTTTCATGCTTAGGGTGGCAATTTGGGAACCCCAGGTGACATAGAGGAGGAGGAGCTTGTAGGTGGAGACCCATTGGATAGAGAGGAGGCCGAGGGATCATGCAGAGGTGGAGAGGCCGAGGGGATCACTCGAAGGCAGGGACAGTTCTAGTAGTTCAGAATTAGATAAGTAGTATACCTTCGTCAATGTTTCCATTTTGTAGTAGTATATCCCCGAAAATGTTGCCATTTTGTAGTAGTATACCTTTGGCGATGTTGCCATTTTATAGTAGTATATCTTCAGCAATGTTGTCATTTTGTATCTCCCTTAGGGAAAATTTTGTAATATATAATACATGGTTATTGAAGAGTTCTAGGAAATTTTGCACAAGCATGTTGTAACTATTACCTTTCAATAAAATACGTACAATAGTGGGGATGAATGAGGCTGAAACAAGCCCTATTTTACCGCATAATATATTTTAAAAGCTTCTATAAAGTGTCGATATATACCGATTCGTTCCTAGTGTCATTATATACTGATTCTTTTGAAGTGTCAGTATATACCAACACTTCTTTTGTCGGTTTATTTTGAGACTAATACCAAAACTCATTTACCGATAGATATTTTGATGATTTTTTGACACTTTGTGCCTGCTGGTAGCAAAAAATCAAAATAGTGTTATTTCGGTCAATTTAAATGTCAAAAACTGATGAATACCTTGTCATGCATCCTAGCCTTCCACTAGGGATGTTTTTATCATAGCTATTCTTATATATTATTATAAACTCTTGGCAAAAGTTTATTAAGCAATTTTTTTTAGTTTCATAATGTTGATAGAAGATATTTTGATTTTATATATTTTCCTTTGAATTTTGAAGAAAAAGATGGAAATCTTGGCAAAACCTTCAATTTTTTTCACAAAAGTTTCAAGTCCTAGCGAATGTTTTAAAGCTTTATTTTTATTAAAACATACATACTTTTGACACCAATTTAAAATTTTCACTTCTTAACAAAACTAACAATAAAAAATCATCCATGCCTTTCAACAACCTTGGCTGCGCCTCAATGCTCACTTATGATTGAGCTAAGCAAACAAGTTGCTAGGATCAAACATGTTTTGGTAGACCCTTGGCTAATAGTTTCCACATTATGATACTATCCAACACCCATTACTTCCTTCCATCACATGAACATAATTCAGGGGCCAATCCTCTAAAATTCTTGCCATAACAGCGTGCAAAATATCCCATTCACGTCGCAAGAGACTTGGGATTGCATATATTACATAATCACGTGAACTTTCCTATGATTACGTGTCGTGATGAGGTATTTCATGCAATCACCGATACAATCACACCTTTATGCTATCAGGTGGTCATGACCTCAAAAATGAGATACATACTGTCGGTAGTATCAATACTACCAATGGTATCCTACTACTGGCAGAAGTGTTAATACCACCGCCGGTAGTACACAATGCTACTGATGGTAGTACGAACAATACTGTCGATAATATTACCACCGATAGAGTAGGAGTATTCTCACCAAGAATCATATTACTAGTGGTGGTAAGTGACATACTACCACCGATAGTACTACTACCACCTGCAGTAATACAATACTTACTGTTGATAGTACTACCGGCCCAAGATATATGCCAACCACTTGTTTCATTTTCACCAAAAGTGGATTGAGAAAAGGTAAAAATCCTCCTCTCTCCAAGACTTGGCCAAGGGGCATAGTCTAGGAAGTGGTTCCTAGTCCTGCATTTTGAGCAAGACGGGGGGATAGTTGGAACCATGACCTGTATCCTAGTTTACTTAGGCCTGCACATAAAGGGGGGGGATTTTTTGACAATTTTTTGAAGAATTTACTCTACATTTGTTGCATGCATGAATTGAAAGAATCATTTGTTGCATTGAAAGTTATTAATTGTTGCATGCATGCATTGAAAGAATCATTTTTTGCATTGAAAGTTATTAATCTTTACATTAATTCATGATAACTCATTTGCATTTCATGTAATTAAAAAAAATAAGAATGCATAGGGTGGGAGTTATTGTCACATGCTTGCCTGCTCACTATTGTGTGGGAAATATAACTCTTTGCTAGTGTCAAGCAAGGAAGCTTTCCACACACACACACAACAAGATCTACTCGTAAGCATGGCCTCAACCTCCGAGACTAAGTGAAAAGTAGGGAAAGAGCTAAGTAAGGGCAAGTGCAAGAGAGTGATGCAAAGCATTCAGGATGCCTTTTTGTTGGGGTGTGCGACATGGAGGAGAGTGAGATAGAACCAACCATGTTTAGTCTAGAGGGAGTCATCACTATGAAGAGGAGGATTCTTGATGATGCTAAGAGCTCGCTTAGAGCAGTTTGTAGTCTGAAGGTCATGATGACCTTGCCAGCCGGGTGCAATGGGAGACAGATGCCATGCTTTGGGTTGATAGCTTTATTGGGAATGTAGAGATGACCCGCTTCACCGAAGCATGTAATGTAGACCCTACTCTTGCATAAGAGTTTGATGTCTTCAAATTAACACAATGGATGGATGTATGGGCCAAGCACAAGAGTAGGGTTGTTGCATCAGATCACTATGTCATAGTGGCTAAGAGCTGGGAAAAAAAGGTTGTAGCACCTTATGGGTGAGCTACAACCATTAAGAGGTGACGAGGTTCAAATGGCAAAACACTACATGCCTAGTAACATAGATAGATTGTTGATCTTGGCCTATGTCCTAGAGAGGGAGATCCAAGTTGGTGAGAAAATTGGCTTAGGTACTTATGGTACTGTATTTAAAGTCATGCACTTGGTAGGAGCTGCAGGGTTGCCATATCACGTGGAATATGCCAGAAGAAAGCATAAGGGCAATATTGGCATGCGTACATGAGAAGCAAGGAGAGAACAACTCATGCATATTTTACACCCAGTCCTTGTACGTGTGATCGTAGCAACCTGAGAAGAGTCACTCTGGACCATCATACCATACTTTAATGGCAGTAGCTTGTTGCATTTCCTTCAGATTCAACTAATGGACTAGGGAAGGTTTACATGCTACTTCCACCATGTTCCATGGGGAGGAGCGAGTCTGATGGCCACAGCAAGCGAGGCAATCCAAGCTACATTGGAGAAGGAAGATAATGCCTGAATCAATGCCTTTTGTGAGAATCTCCTCCATATCATCGATGCACTTGTGGATGGTTTATCAAGGCTATACACAGGAAGGTGGATGCACATAGACCTGCATGTCAGCAACATCTTATTGGATTGTTTTGGAAAGTTTAGATGCCGAGTAGGCATCATAGACTGGGGGATGGCCATGGACTTCTTGGAGAGTCGAAAGGCATTCAAGCATTTGAAGAAGAAGTATTTGGAGATAGATGTCGACTTTGCTGAGACAGTTCTCAAGAAAGAGGAAAAGCATGGGCAAAAAAAGTGCTACAAGAAGTAGCCTTAAGAAGTAGATATACATGCCATGTAGATACCTATGCATTGGGATGGATCATTGTTGAGATGATCAATTTTTTGAAGATGCATGGGGTTATCTTGAGAATGATTGGAAGATGCCTCCCTCTCATGTCATTAATGCCATTAAGCATCACACGTAGGAACAAATGATGCATCACATTGCCGATTAGAAAAAGCCACCTACTGAGACCAATGATATCTTAAAGAGAGTAGAATGTGAGGTAGAATTGGATATGGGTCCTATGGAAGAGATGAGTCTTGCCCTTAGGCTGCTTGAAACATAAGCCATATTTTTTGCCTTGTAATATTTGTGGGACACCATGTGTTTGTCAAACTTAATGTAATAAAATCATTGTTCAAAAACAAAATTATTGACCTTAAAAGCATTTATAATTTGGAAATATGCCATTTATCTTATGGATGTATGGCCATTTATATTATGAAAAGTTTACAAAATTTGAAAGAATTTATCCAAGACTGAACCTGATCACTATTAACTATTGGAGCTCCCACCTCCTGATCAGCATCAGGCAACTCATTCATGGCATTGATCCTTTAGACAATGAATGATGCTTGCCCTTGGTCCTTCTCAACTACAACATAGTTTCGGCCTTTCTTCAAAGCACAAACTATAGTTGTACCGGAACCAGAGAAGAGGTCCAAGATGAAGTCATTCTCAAAATAGAATAAGTCTATCATCTCATTAATCAGCCTTTGGGGCTTATGATATAGGTTCACCATATGATGGGTGCATTTGAGAAATACAACTTTCTTGTCATTACAGGATGCTTAAAAACATTTTAAACATTCTTTTTTCTACAATGCATCCCAACCTTCCTCTTCTTAGAGGCAAAGAAATACCCAATTGTCATCATCCCAAAACAACTCACCATCTTTTCTCCTGGTACATGGGTGAGATTTGTTTTATACCTATAGAAACTAGCCATAAAAATAAAACTTTTGCAATACATATATAATAAATGTTGAAGTTTAGAAAATATTATAGAAAACTATCGTAGAGATAAGGATGCTTACCAGCACATTGATTCAAGTGCATGTGTTTCTTGCATGAGGACCTTTGAACTGCAGATGATTGCTTCATAGAATGGATCAAAATCCTCCAAGTGGGGCTGTTGTTACCTGTTGAAAATTTTGGTCCAGCAATTGTGTCAATTGCTCATAGTTAAAGGGGCTTTGGTCAAAGGTTGATCCCTTTAGTTTATAATCAAACTGAATGTTAGCTATGCGGAATGTGTAGTTTATCTTTGGGATCTTGTTCAACCATGTCCATAACATCAATATTAAAGATGCTGTACTAGAGAGGCTCAAGAGGATGCCCTGGTAGAGTAATGTTTTTAATGTTGGAAGTTGGCAAAAAGAGTTGTTGGCAGGCTCTATTATCCTTTTCAAACTTTGCATATTCAATATGGGAAATAAAATTGGCAGGACATGAAAACTCTACTGTATTTGCTATAGCCCTTATTTTCTGAGCAAAAGAAACATTTACACTCATATTACTATGTAGTAGCAACCAAAAGCTAGAGTAAGGTGCATGAGGAAGGAAGGATTTATAACTATCAGCAACAATAAAGTATATGACATTCAATTAAACTCACAATATTCTTGAAGGAAACAAAGAATTGCTTCAATGAGTTGTGACTACTTGAGGTTGGTTAATGAACAATTTAAGCGAAACATCATTTGTTCCTGCATTTTCATATAAATCTTGTGCCTGTTTTTGCCAAGACAAATGTGATAACATCATTAATAAATCAATATCTTAGATAAATACTTCAATAACAAAGTTTCATGAAAACTTTAGAAAATACTCACTCGTCAAACTCATTTGCAATTTCCTCAAGTGAGATCTCCTTGCCAATAATGCAAAATAAAACAGAAGTTATCACCTTCTCATCACCAATCCCTTGCATTGACTTCCAGTGAGTGATTTTCATATCATGAGGGACCGACTTCATAGATACATCAACCTTCTTCTCTTTCCCTTTGTAGGACACATTTGGGTCATCTCATTGGACAACCTTCTTTTGACCTTTCAATTCTTTAATGTCGATAGGGTAAAGATTTGATCCACTAAATCCCAAATTGGACCATTTCTAAATCCCAACTAGAAGAAATTATCATATTTTCATAAGGCATCAGAAGCCTTACTTTCATTAAATAAGGCTTTCATCAAATACCAATCCAATTTCAAAAGGTCAAATTTTTCTCAATTCAATAGAAGGTTTACCATGCTCTGCAATCCACTCCACATACTCACTATGAAAGAATCTGATCCGTTGAATGAACGTCATAGACAATCTATAGTCATTGTCAATGTTATGTCCCATGCTAAGAGCTTTGCCTCCATTGAGTTAAGACCTGCGTATATCTTACATTCATAGTTCTTAAAATATCGGGAGTTAGGAAACTCAAGTACTAGCTCTCTCTTAGCTTGTGCAGAATGACTGCCACCAATGCAATAGTAGTCATATTGGTCCACTTGACGAGCATCGAAGTCATATTCTGTTGGACATTGTGCAGGAGGAAGCATTACAAGAAATGGAAGAACATTATCAAATGGATTGATCTTCATCCTAGTCTTTAGGTTATGGACATGCAAAGGATGAGGTGCACGGATTTCTAATACTCTCGTTCCAGTGTCATCATCAATAACAAGTCGGTGAAGCTTATTGATATGTAATAATTCCTGACATCCACAAGATTTTCTCTTTGAACTTTTTCCCTTATTAGATTTTTTTCGGAGTCTATAGCTCCAAATCCCAAAGCAGCACTAGGGACCTTTATGAGAGACACATCTTCATCATCTTGCACACGTTTTTTCTTCTCATCCTTCTTTTTCTCAGGTCTTCTAGATTTTAGAATGGATATTTGCCTTTGAACAGCATGCGAGGACTTGGTTGCAATATCCTTATCTGGATGTCTTGACTGCTGGAGTTGTAAAGTCGGCACTTGCATAGGTTAAGAGGGAGCAAAAGTGATATGCTTCAGCAGCTCAGTGATAATGTTTTTGTTATCTTTGATACATTGACTTATTGCTCTTTCAAACTCCATAGCTGTAGAAACATCTTCACAAAAAGAGACTCCCATAAAATTAACATCACATACCTTCCCTTTATTTGTAAGACTGAAGTGCAAAGCATCGGTGTCATCCTCATCATACGAACAACTCATAACAACACCCAAGGATTTTGGTGTATCAAACTCAGAAATGCCTTTATTTCTTGAGATGATCAAGACTGCTCCAGTACATGATACCTATTTTGTTAGTGACCACTGTTGATTCTCAAAATGCTTTGCTTCATCTGACATATCCTTTCCTTCAATCCTGATAGCAAGCTCCTAGTTTATACTCTTTCCCATGTCCCTATGAGGAGAAGATTCTTCTAAGAAGGACTGCAATTTCCTTTTTTGTCTCTTCTTTTTAGGTAAAGGAGACAGCTCCTCATGTGAATCGTATTGTGGGCTAATTTGATGTGCACCACTCCTATTGGGAGGAGGCATTAGATCAGCTTAAACATAGCCTTACTGCTGCCTCCTTTGTCCTTGAGATTTTCCTCTCCCAATAAGAGGCAACTCAATGTCATCTGCCTTCTTTCAGGCCCTTCCCTTCATACCGTTTCCACCAATTGGTGAGTCAAACTCATCATGAGGTTGCCTTCCTTGACTCATTGTATGCTTTGTTGGAACTGGAATGTCTGGTTTTGGTGATTTGTCTTTATTCCTAGTCATTGTAGCCTTTTTGAATTAATAACTTGAGAGAAGGTTTTTGGCTGCATAAAGAATTAGTAGCACGGGTCAAAGGAAGGCATACCAATACATAAAAAAAGAAGCCATCAAGTGTTTTGTAACAATATTACGGAAAGCAAGACCCAACTTGATGATGTTATCAAACAAAGTCATAACTTATGATAGAACTTGATAACATCATCAAATTTTGTCATAATTAGTAGCATGGGTCAAAGGAAGGCATACCAATACATAAAAAAAGAAGCCATCAAGTGTTTTGTAACAATTCACGAAAAGCAAGACCCAACTCGATGATGTTATCAAACAAAGTCATAACTTATGATAGAACTTGATAACATCATCAAATTTTGTCATAATTTATAACGAATATCGATAACATCATTGTTTTGTATCATAACATATGACAAAACTTGATAACATCATCAAGTTTTGTCATGATTTATGACGAATCTCGATAACAGCATCATTTTTTAATCATAACATATGACAAAACTTGAAATATTTATTAGCACAGCATACCTGGCCATGCTCTTGGAATCTTTTCCTTTGTTCTTCTTCTGCAATGGTAGCAAAAGAAAATTTGTTTGTCTTTGTTCTTACGAGATAGGAAGCCTGTGCATGGAAGAAGGTAGCTTCTGTGAGATAGGGCATTTGAGATAGATGAGAAGATGTAAATGGAGTTTGAGAGAAATAAGGCAAGTTTTATGTGGCTGAGATAAGAAATCAAGCTTGGAAGATCGTAGGTGACTTTGTAAGAGACGAGATTAGGAAAAAACCTTGTGAAAAAGAGGGGCGATTCTAGGAAAAACATGCAAAAAAGCATATTTTGATCGTTGTCTTGTAGGTCGCTTTTTGCCCCAAAAGTACTGCAAACCCTAAAAAATTTCCAAAATTATGACAAAATTCGATGATATCATCGATCCATGTCATAAACTGTTAATCCTAACTTTATTAGCTTCGAGTTGCAGTGACTACTATAAGGAAAGTCAATGATGTCATCGAATTTTGGTATGATTGTGGCATAACTCGATAACATCATCGAGAATTGTCATAAGTTCTGATGTAACTCGATAACATCATCAAAATTTGTCATAAGTTATGACATAACACGATAACAACATCGAGTTTTGTTATAACAATTACATAAATAGTAAAATGGCCATAACTTTTGAGCCATGACTCGACATCAAGTCTTTAGATTTGTTGTTCATAATAGCACTGAGTTAAGAAACAACACATGACACAACTCGATGATGTTATCGAATTTTTTCATAAGTCATGACACAACTCGATGATGTTATCAAGTTTTGTCATAAGTCATGATACAACTCGATGATGTTATTGAGTTTTGTCATAAGTTATGACTCAAGTTGATGTTATCAACTTTTGTCATATCTTCATCAACATTATGTAGATTTCTTTCAATTGATAAACAAAGTATGTGAACAACACCTTTAAAACATTTACTTTTCAAAAAGGAATATTTTGATTCCATATGGAATCTATAATGTCTGATAGAAAATACATACCTGGCCATTCTCTTTCTCTTGAAGTATCAAGCTCTACACTATGATTCAATCCTCAAATTTGCTCCAACGTTTTGTCTTGTGGGTGAGATCATAGCTGAACATTGCAAATGGGGAATGTGCTCGTGGGGCCTCTATTATATACTCAATGGATTTCAATTGATTTTTAAAAACAAAATAAAACTTTTGGATTCCAAGACTTCTAAAATTAGGGTTTTAGGGTTAGGACATCCCAAAACTATGCTCCTTCACTCTTCTGCACATTGAAGTTATCTAGTACATTGTCCTCCATTCTTTCATTCTCCTCATTTCTCAAAGAACAAATGACTAGGAGCACTAGTTCTCTTCCATCCTACCATTCTACTTCTCCATCAATGTCAACTTGTATAGATGGGTCTTTGCTAGACACATATATTGAGTCTCCTTCACCACAAAATGTGGTGAACCAAGTCCAATCCAACTTCTTAGCACCAGATATGGAATCCCCTATGCATATGGCAAGTAACAATGATCATCATTTTCAGGAAGAGTCATCATTGGAATCATAAATTGAGTTTCTCTATTAGTTTCTTACTCTTAGAGTCTTCATTGGAATCATATATTGAGTCTCCCTGCTCTATGAAAAATAAGAACAGGGTTTTCTTACTCTCGGAGTCATCATTGGAATCCTATGTTGAATCATTGGAGGCACAACCATTCAAAGATATTGACTTTCCACATGAGGCAAGCCTCTAGTCATTTGGCAATGTGGAGGTCATGTCTAGGAATCCACCACCAGCTGAAGCATGACGACGGAGCAGAAGGGCAACTTCGGATAGTGATGATGATCACATGGTTGTACATCAGGAAGTGACACTATACATCAATCGAAGACATTCCAGCTATGGTAGGAGGAGAAAAAGATTCTTGTTATCTGCAGCTCAACTCTCCGAGACATCTAAGGTATATTGTTGCCATAATGGCTTGAGACATCTAGGAGTTGGGAAGATCAAGTCCATCAGATCTGACTACCTCAGTCTTAATCGTGAGGAGTAAGAAGCTTATCTATGTAGATCAATCATGCGAACTACAAAAGATGTCTTTGAATACTACCTTGACCATATATTGGTTTGTAGAGGAGCATTCAAGCAAGCACTCACTCTTGGCAAGAATAGATTGCAACGGATTCAATCTAGATCTTTGAAGGATGGTCTATGGAGAAATCGCCGTTATGGAAAGTTGATTGGACCTTGTGGAAGGTTTGCTGTTTCATTGATGGAAACTTATTTCAAGGAACATGATGAGGTAATGCCAACCACATGCAAACTACACTTAAGTGACAACTACACAAGATTCAAAACAAAGATGAGATGCTAAATAGTAATGAGCAACACACGAGCTATTGCCATTTCACAAGGTTATGGAAGAATTACTTCAACAATGTGACCATTCCAAGGAAGGTTAGAATGGGGATATGTAGCATATGTGCAAAGTTGAAGAGTAGGAGGTATAATGCAAAATCGAAGAATGAAAGAGGTACTCCTCCATGCTCAATATTTCATGTATTGTCCATTTAATTTATATTAAATGTTTTAGTCTTCTCAATACCAAAATGTGCTTTCAGATCAAGTAAATGAAGCTCTGAAGGTGGAAAGAGAACAACAAGCATTGGAAAAAGCTTACAAAGCACAGTAAGAAGGGCCTGAAGAATCCAAACAAATACTTAGGGATTGTTATCGATGGCATGGACCAGAAAAAGACCAACCTCCCACATTTTGTTAGGGTACCAAAGGATTTGAAGGAGGATTCTTTTCTACAGATGCATGTTGTCGGATGTCTCATATATAAGAACCAGCTTTTATCAAAAGTATTTTTTACATATCCAAATTTCCATAATGATGCCAATCTAACAATCACCATTCTTCATCATATAATTTCAACATGGGAAGGGCCTCTTCCTTCCATCTTGTATTTGCAATTGGACAACATGGATAGAGAGAACAAGAATTAAACTTTGCTTGCATTTTTGAATATGTTGGTGCAAAAAGGTATCTTCACTAAGGTCAAACTTGGGTTCCTCTTGGTTGGTCACACACATGATCAAATTGATCAGATGTTTAGCACATTCTCAAAGAAGCTAGCGCAACACGATGCCTTCACTTGAACAACAATGATTTCACTTATAGCTGAAGCATATACACCACATCCTCATGTGCTACACTTGAAAAAAACATTTGACTTTAGAAAGTTTGTGAATGGTTCAAATTCATTCGACACATGTATTCAATAGCTAAACGATCTAAGCTTTCAGCATCAATTTTGCATAAAGATGAGAGATGGAAAAACATATATGGATGCCAAGCAGTACTCTTATCTCCAACATGGCTACCACAAAATGGATTGCTATTTCTATTTTTCATTCCTAATCATATGATTTTTGCTTCTTTGCAAGATCCACTGGAGGTTTTATCTGAAGTGCAACAGGCTCAAAGCCAAAAGAAAGACATTGATTACCATAGATGCCTTCAAGAAAAGAAGGATCTCATTGAGAAGGCCCACACATATGCAAGAGATGAGGACACAAGATGGTGGAATGAGTTATTTGAAGATCAATCCCTAATTATTTCTAGGTTTGAGCATAATGATGTCACTCTAAATGTTCCTTTCTATCGGCCATTAGTTCATGCAACTCTAGTTGAAAATGCAACAACTTTTCTCCATACACAATTGCAAGGTATGATTAATGTGTACAGCCACGAGAAATGTATTTGGGTGCATGGAGGTCTCGTAAAAGACAAGAGTGACTTGTAGAAATGTGGAGTGGAAGTGTGCAAGATATAAAGGTGGACTCCATGGTTGGAACACTTGCCAACGATGACCCTCTTGGCCATTTATTTTGGATTGCAAAGGTGATTGGTTTGATCACATCTAAAATTGGAAATATTATTTCCCTTCAAGTGCATTAGTTTAGAACCAAGAGTCATGATTCGTACAATGGAAAGTACACCACTGAAATGGTAAAAAATGCTCATGGTAGGGGAAAGCGAAGAGGAGCAAAAAATCAATTACATGTCAGTGTGCTTGTTCTTGATGAGGTTGACATTCTTGTTTATGAATTTCGATTGACCAATGCTGGACGTCTTTGCAAGGAGACAATTGGCATTAGTAAACAAAGCTTCCCTCAAAGAAATGCATTGATAAAGTTGGACCCTCTTCTAGAGTTACTCAAGGACAATCAGAAGCAACATTAGGATTGCATAGGGATGAGGATAATGTGATCGTGGATAGTGCTGAAGAGGATGGATCATCAACATCATCTCCTAATGATGATGAAGCTGATAGTGAGGAACTTAGGGGTGTGGATATAGATGAGGATGCAATACATGATGATTTGTAAGATCTTTTGTATGATGGGTACCTTCTTCTTTCATTTTCATATGATGTTTTGAAAATTGCAATAATGTTAGCTTTCTTCCTTGTGTGTACATTGGTTTACTGGAGAATATGCTCATTTTTATGTTCTCATACAAATCCAGTCAAGTCAAGAATTCCATTTTTTCAGTGTTTTTTTTTTGGGACTTATGATAGGAAGCCATGTTTTAAAAAAGGATTGAAAAATGGCAATTTTCAACGGTATAAAAAGGAATATTCCTTTTAGTTCTCGTTTCTATGAAATAGTTCTCACTTCATTCGCAATAGTGTTTATAACTTATTTTGCATAGCATATGTAACAATTTCCATCTTACATGGGATATGTAACATCTTCATCTTTCATTGAGCATATTGCATGTGACATTTGCATCTTGTGTCCTACCTCACACATCGGTGCCTCACAAATGTTGAATTTTATGCATGCAGACTTTGCATACTGTTGCATATCGAGCATTCATCTGCACATTGTTATCCAAACTACACTACAACTTTCTTGTGAGAATGTCAGAAGGAGAGGATACTCTTCCTTTACACAGGGAGGAGGAACACTCCAGAAGAGCAAGCAAGTGTCCATTGATGCAAGAGGAGGCTGATGAGGAGGCTTGACATGCCGAGCATCAATGCTTGCAGTTCGAGTGGCTACACAAAGTTGCTAGTGCAGTGCTCGAGTATGTTCCAGACACTATTTCACATGCATCTGTGTACGCTCATCCTAGAGTTATGTATGTTTAATAATTCAATTTTTGCATGCTTCTAATATTAGATGTATCATTTCTTATGCCTTTTGTCAATAAGTATCACATAGGAACTAGCAACCAACACCATGGGCGTTGGTTTTGTAGGCATGAAATGGAAAGAGCTGAACAAGATTGTCTCAAAACAAGAGCTTTTGGAAATCTGTCCCTTGGAGGCTAATGAAGAGGATTCCTTAGGAACCCAGGTGAGGAGATGTAGAACTACAAGAGAGGGAGATGGAAGCACCCCAACCCAAGCTTTGGACCAACATGGGAGATGGAAGATAACAAATTGTCGAGACAAATGGATTCAAAAAAATGCCAGGAAGATATATATTGAAAGGTGCCACACCATAATGAAGTGGCAATGTACTTTGCAAAATTCTTATACGCACACTTCATTAAGGGTATCGAGGTGGACTTCTCATCTTTTAAGGACAAGCGTATGCATGGTCATACTGAAGTGACAATCACCTAGTCACAATTGTCCACGGCATTGGAGGGTGCACGTGGACCACTAGAGCAACAAGTGGCACAGCTCCATGAAGAGAGCATAGCCAAGTTCGAACAAGTCCAATGTCTAGAAACCAAAAGACTGCGAACTAGAGCCAGAGCTATAGAATGAGATTATAGCTCTATGTGCCTAGCTGAAGAGCTTGGAGGACCTCAACACATGGTTGTGGCAAGAGGCCCATGATGTGCGTGCACACTAATTGGTGATGCAAGCATGGAGGCATGATTAGTTGTTTGTCAGCATCCATCTTCTCAACCATATGTTGTGCAACCCTTCCCTCCGATAGCCTAGACAATTGTTTGTGCCCAATATGCCATTGTTTGTTTGATAACTCAACTAGCTATTATGCTCTTCCTTGCAGCCACAAATTTCATATTTATTGTCTATTAAATTACTTGCCGATTGCATCTATTTGTCCACTTTGTAAAGCCCAAATATCAATGGCATTGTACATGGTGTTGAGCTGTATCCATAGGACCATGTCTTTCACCTCTTTACAATGTATACATTCTCTATGATGGAAATATATGACTTTGTTTTAAGTTATATGTTCTTTCAAGTTTATATGGTTGCAATTATGAATGGATAAAGTAATAAGTAATTGAAATTCATAGAATAAAATAGGTTGCAATTAAACTTTATTGAACTTACATGTCCATTCCATCTGAATTGGCAAACTAGCAATCCTAAAACAATATGTAGGTTTCAATATTTTAAATAAATCCTTCCATTTGGTTATCCATAATAGATGTATTTTTCCTTAGGTAGTTTATGATGGATTGTATGCTCAGGGGAGTCACTATGTATAAACTCTCTATATCAGAGTGGTTCTATAAGCCCACAAAACCTCTGGTATATGCACATCCCACTTTGTTTTCATGGTGTCTACTAGCTTAGACAAGGGCCCACAAAGCAAACCATTAGTTTTTTCCATAAGACCATTGCATTGGGGATAATATGGACTTGATATGACATGCTTTATTTTCAATTTGTGCACCAAAGATTCAGTCAAGTCATTCGTAAAAGACCTCCCTCTCTGTAAGGATTTCCAAAGGGCAACCAAAATGGGCACATATAAACTCGAGAAATGATGCCACCGTTGTTGCTTTGTTGTTGATAGTAGCTTTTGCTTCTGCCCATCTAGTTGCATAATTAGTTGCAACTAATATATAATACTTCCCTTGTGAAGAATGAGAAAGGGGGCCAACAAAATCCAAAACCCACCTCTCAAATGGACCATATGCTGGAATGGGATTCGAGGGCCCAGGAACCAATTGCTTGCGTCCATATGCTTGGCATACCTCACAACTTTGGCACCACTCATGGACATCTTTGTTGAGTCGGGGCCAATAATACCCTGTGTTAAGGATCTTTCAAGTAGTGCTAGCTGAAGCAAAGTGACCCGAACCTTCACAACACAGCTCCATAATCCTTTTATATTCTTCCTTGTATAGAACATCCCCAAGGATTGTATTAGGATAAACCTTCCTTGGGAGCCTCTGATTTTGTTGAGGGGTCAATCCATGAGGAAAATGTCCTTCATCCAAGTAATATTGAACATCTTGGAGCTCTGGCCAACCTGTATCTATCAATGCAAGAGTAACTTCAGTGAAAGAAGCCATAGCTTTAGTAGCCATCTCATCAGCTTGATGATTATTTTTTCTTTGAATATGCACAAACTTGCAAAACTGAAAAGCTTCCATTAACTCCATCGCTCTTTTATAAAGATCTTGTAGATTAGGACTCCGTGCCTTATAAACATATTTCATTTGCCTAATGACCAGTTGAGATTCTCCTTTAACCTCTACCTCTTTCACTCCTTCCTTTAGGCAATCTTCTAATCCATAGATCAATGCATTGTACTCAGCTACATTATCTGATATTACTTCAGGAAATTGCCTACCCTTGGCCCATACCTCTTTTCCTTCTGGATCAAATAGAATTATCCCCCCAGCCCCACATTTCCTAGAAGGGCTAAGGGCTCCATCAAAATGCAGCTTGAAAGTTGTTGGTGGGGTCTCCAACTCTTCATCTAAGTCTTCCGTTGCCTTTGTTACTTCTTCTTCCTCCTTACCTGTAAGCAAATCTGCTAAAGAAGCTCTAGTGGTGCTTTCTGTAATAAAATTGAAAGAGAACTCTTGAAGCTCACAAATCCACTTAGCAAACTTTCCAGCAATATTGGGTTTGCGAACTAAAAATTGTAAAGCAGGTTGAGACATAAGGAAGAAAAAAGGGCGAGGCAGCAAGTATGACCTAAACTTCTTCACTGCAAAGACCAAAGATAAACCTTTTTTCTCCATTTCACCGTACCTCTACTCAGCCTCCGTGAGTTGTTGACTTGCATAATGCACTAGTTGCATGAGTCCTTGCTCACCCTTCTGAAGTAGTATAGCTCCCACTGAATGAGTTGACAGACTTGGATTCACATAGAAATCATCCTCCCACATAGGAGGCTGATAATTGGCCTTTGGCTCATGCATTCCTTAAGCAAACAAAATGCCTCATCTTGCTCTGGTCCCCATTGGAAAGATGCATTTTTCTTTGTCAACAAATTTATAGGATACACCTTTTTAGAAAACATATCAACAAAGCGCTGGTAATACTTTGTTTTACCCAAAATGCCCCTCACCTGTCTGACATTACTAGGTGGTGGAAGGGCAATGATTGCTTGTACCTTCTCAAGATCCATCTCTATACCTTCCAATTAGATAACATGTCCTAATAGAGCCACCTTCTTCTTGGCCAAATGGCATTTTGCAGGATTAAGGCAACCTTTTGCATCATCAATACTTTTCAATGCAATCCTCAACTTTTCCAAGTGATCCACATGACTTGAATAAATGCAAAAATAATCCAGAAACACTCTTATGAACTTTCCCAAGTAGGGTGCAAATACTTGGCTCACGAAACGTTGCAAAGTTGCTGGTGCATTAGTTAAACCAAATGGCATCACCCTATATGCATACACCCCCCATGGTGTAACAAATGAAGTCTTCCTTTGATCTTCCTCACAAATCCAAATTTGGAAGTATCGAAGTACCCATCACATACTGAATATATTTCATGGCCTGCAACTTGATCCAATATCTCATCCTGAAATGCTAGAGGAAAATAATCCCTCTTTGTGCATGCATTCAGAGGGCGAAAGTCCACACAACCACGCCATTTCTTTCCTTTCTTGGGAGTAAGCACCACTGGAGAAACCCACTCTGAATTCTCAACTGAAAAAATAAACCCAGCTTGGAGCAAGTTAGTTACCTCCTTCCTGAGAACTTCTACTTGTACCACTCCCAACCATCTAAGCTGTTGCACCACTACCTTGCTTTGAGGTTTCCAGTCAATTTTTTGCTTCACTAAGGTAACTTAGCGCACCTGTGAGTAACTATTTGCAAACAAATTAGGAAACCCATCAAGCATCTCTAGGTATTCATCTCTTTCAGTACCTGTTATAGTCTCATCAAGAAGAGTATCATTTTGTTGGTAAAGACTAATGCGACCCACCACTTCCTCATAGATGGTTGAAGATGATTCTCCTTTTGAAGCTCCATTTCCTTGATTGTCCCCCCAATCAACACCAAGGCAAAGACCAAACACCACTCCTTCCACCTCTCCTTCTGAGATGGACTCCTCGGATCGAATGACTCGGACTCTGAGCTCTTGAAACTTGAAGTTTCCTCCTTTACCACCTTCTTGTGGCGACTCTTGATGTTGTAGCAGACCTTCCTATTCCCTCCTTGGAGAATAAGATCACCTGTCTCCCACTTCTGTACTGCCTTCACTTGATGGAGCCAAGGCCTTCCCAAGATCAATGGGTAAGCCCTAGCATCTGGTTTTGTAGGAATAACCAGAAATCTTGTAGGTATAGAAATTCCACACACATCCACTGCCAAATTCTTTACAACTCCTAGAGTTTTCAATCTAGTATTATCAGCCCACTTAATGCGATAAGGAGAGTTAAGAGAAGATAACTTCAAATTAGCATCTTTCATTGTCTTTTCACTCATGACATTTATCGATGCACCCCCATCAATGTATGCATTAGAAATATTATGGCCATCGATGATAACATCAACAATAGGTACATCATGTCCCACATCTATGTCTACCTTTTGTGCCATAGGTGTCCCATTATCCTTTTTCTTCTTTTTCTTAGTCTCCCTAGTGCTAGCCAATTTACTCCATTCCTTCCTAAGTTTTGGAGAGAGTGCCAAAAGGTGTCCGAATGTGATTTGTGCAGTCTTCTCTCTAAGGTCTGTCAATAGATCATAATTAAGAGTCCCTTGTCCAAGAGGAAAATTAGATTGTCCAATCTTTTGTCAGGATGACTTTTTCTTCTTATGTTTCCGTTCTTTCTCTTCCTCCTCTTCCTCGTCACTCCTAGTTTTATGACTTCTTGTCATCAATGGCATCAAAGTTTCTTCCTCATCTTCCTCCTTTAAACATGTTCTTTCTAAGAGTCCTACACTCTTGTCTTCTCTTTTTTTCAAATTTGGACATTCGGGACGATAGTGTCCCTTCTCTCGGCATTCATAATAGGTAACATTGCTTTTATCCCTAGGCTTATCCTTAGTTCATGGAGCCCTAGGTGGCTTGGCATTCACTAAGTGCAACTTCAAATTAGCAAATTTTGCCATCAATTGTGCAATATTATGATCCAGTGAGGGAGCAGATACCTGGGATGTTGAGGCTACCTCTACCCGATGTGTTGGAGTCATGACACTTGTACTAGATGGCTGAAATGCAAACTCAATTTGATGGGCCGCCTCCTTCTTCAAAGCAATGCAAAGAGCCTCTTTGAAATTACTGGGATTTTTACTTAGAACCTTTCCACGCAAGGTAGAATCCAAACCATAAACAAATTTGCTCATCTTGAGATGTTCCATTGCCAATGAACCTTTAGAATCTCCCATAGAAGATGAAGAAGACTCAACCACATGCAAAGCAGCTTGTTAGTACTTGATGAATAAATCCTCATACCTCATAGCGAAGGTCGAAATTGACTCTCCTTCCTTTTGGGAAATCTTCTCCAGCCACAATAACAAGGAATTTGGTGACTCCAATGTCCCAAATCTCTCCTTCATTTCCTCGACCAAGCTTTCCCAATCATCCTTGGTATCTTTTGGCAAGGCCTCGTACCAAGTTAAGGCCACACCCTCCAAGAAATTAGTAAGTATCTCAGCAGGTTCCTTCATAGACCAACCAGTGAAGCGGCATGCTCGATTGAATTCCCGAAGGAAACTCCTCGGGTCTTCTCCTTCTGATCCACGGAACACTAGAATGCTGTATATCTTGCACAAAAAATGAGCACAAAGAAGAAAGTCCTTGCTTGTAAACAAGTTGAGATTGTGAGGTTATGATAGGAAAATCCTAGGCAAAACCTACTCGGCATCTCCACCAAAAGATGTGACATAGAATTTGGGGGCTTAGTTCTAGTCACTTCTTAGCGTCAAAAGAACAAGAGGGAAAGGAAAATAGACAAATCAAAGCAAGATAAAGATATAAACATCAAAGGTGAGATCATAGTTCAACATGGGAAGGAGGAAAGGTTGAGGGGAAGCATTGATTTTTGCCAAGCGTTCGGCGCCAAACATAAGAGCAAGCCTATGTTGGAAGAAAATTTTCATACTAAGAATTACATGGCCTCTTCCTTTGACCCTCCAAACCCAAAACAAAGAATGCATGCTTGTAGGGTTTGAAAAGACAAGAATGTTGACATATAGTTCATGAAAAATGGAATAAGAGATGACAAGTTAGGACCATTTTAGTAATAGACTCCAAACTACTATCCCAAATCCAAGTCTACTCTGTTCTACACACTATACATTTTCTCAGCAAGTCAAAACATAGAATTAAAGACATAAGTGGATATATCTCAAAGAGATGAAGATTTTAATAGAGGTTTCGACCAAAACAGAGTAGGGAGCAAAAAGTTATGGTCGTTTTATGACATGGTACCAAAACAGTCCACGAGTGACTTGAGCAATAGGAAAAGGCAATGATTTCTCTTACTAAAGGGGTTGCTTCCACAGTAAATATTGGAATGAGGTCGCCCTAAAGGGTAGAGAATCCCCTCAACACAGATCCTGAAACAAGCCATACATGAGCACAAATGGAGCTCCTGAGTGAAGAGGGAAAAAATATGAGAAAATGGGAAAAGAAGGGAAGATCTTGGTTCTGGAAGCCAAGAAAGCTTCCCAATGGGAGAGAACTACAAAGAAGAGAGGGGCTAAGGCTCAAGGGAAAGGAGAGGCATAGAAGGAGCTAGATACAAGGCAACGGCAAGGCTACAAGGAGAAAATGAGATGCTTGAGAGAGAGAGGAGGGGCTTCTTTTATAGGGCAATTCTCACCTTCTTTCACCCTGTTACATTTGCTGGCAGTAGATTCTTTCACCCCTTTGTGACATAAGGGCATGGGTCACCATCATTTGTACTTTTAGGAGGATTTTGACAAGTGTCCCATCATAAGATGCTTCTTTATCCTTTTGAGTAGAAAAGTCAATAGTTCTCTCACAGGGAGCCCAAGAGGACCCTCCTCTTTTCCACATGTCAACATCCTCCACATTCCACATAAGAATTCTAGAAGGATTTCTTTTGACTCCACACTCGTCCACACTTTTCCACATGCCCTCCACATGCTCTCCATGTGCACTCCCTATTATTTTAGTACATTATTAAGTCCATGTAGCTTTTGGCCTACTCTAAATATATGACTCATTTCTATTTCCCAATTACAAAGCAAATAATATATCTCCCAAACCATTCTATCCCTATACCAAGGTATTTATAATTCATACCCATGGTATTTACAATGATGCACTCCACTCATGATCACATTTTCAATCATTTTTACTAATTATTCTAATTAGTGTCAAACCACATTAATGATTACATGAAATAAAGTAGTGGACATTAAAAGATTGACAAGCCACAATGAGAGTAGCTGCAAAGAGCCATCTTCTCGCCACTAACTTCTCCATCATGCTTCTTGGTTCTTTGTCTCCATGGCTAGCTTTTGTCACCTTGCGGGCCCCACAAATCCTCCCACAGGTTTCAAAACAAAATATCATTTTTTGTTGTCATAGTGTTATGCGATTTCCCCTTATTTAATGTCCATGAGACAATGGCAAATGCATAATTTTTACATAATTGGAATTGAGATGCAATGGGTAATGGAAGAAATAAGCTTGCAAGGAAAAGTTTGTAATAATGAATATGATAAATATCCATTTTATATATGGGATAATTTCTTTATTTAATTGTTTGTGATAAGTGAGGAAAAAGTCTTGATTTCACCCAAATGAAAAATGAAGTTAATTGTACGTATGTTCCATTCTAAAATATAAAATAAAAGAGAAAACTAGCATATTGTTAATTCTTGTGAGTGTAGGATTTACCTAAAAGGTTTAAGTGTAGAATGTAGGTGTTGAGAGAATGGACAAATAGTTGAGAATTCTCAATGTTGACCTAGTGTTTGGAACACTATGCATGTAAGAGAAATACAAAAACTATCAAAGTAAACTTTAGTAAATTATGACAAACGATATAAAGTAAACTTTAAAAGCACCCTTTCATCACAATCTCTCTCTCTCTCTCTCTATCTCAATTAAAACTTATCTCTAAATTCATTAAAAAAGAATGCTACCAAAGACAAGAAATATCACTTTGCATTTGCTTCTTCCACACGTCATCTCATAGGCTTCTATTGCATATGATGGTGAGTGGTATGCTAGTTGCCGTGCTCTTGAGCAAATGAACCTATTCAAGAGTAGTACAATTGGCATTACCACACAGAGGCCTATGCAATGGCAACATGAAAGAATCAAATCTTCAAATCCCAAACCCTAAACACAAGACATTTACAATGTACAATGAGACAATGTCATACTGCCATCGACAGCATGCACGACCTGACATAAAAAAGCCCCTCTCTCTCTCTCTCTAATAAAAATTATCTCTAAAGTTTGAAAAAGAAATAGCACTTTGCATATGCTTTCTCCTCACGTCATCACATAGGCTTCTAATTGCATATGATGGTGAGTGGTATGCCTATTGGCTTGCTCTTGAGAAAATATGCTTGGTCAAGAGTACCACAATCGAGAGTACTACCCAGAGTCCTGTGCGATGGCAATGAGGAAGAAACAACTGTTCAAAGTGTAAACCCTAAATGCAAGATATTTATAATGCAAGACGAGACAATATCATATTACCACCCATCGACATCATGCAACGAGACAATACCATAGAGTGTAAAATTCTTGTCCACCCTAAACTGAAACCTGCAATCAAAAAACAAGAACACATTTAGAATACACTGAGACATTCAAAACACACTATCAGCATCATTGCCATCATTGCCACAATTCATGAGTCACTATCCTCATCATGTTTGTCATCAATGTCCTCATCATCAGACTCATGTGGAAGGAAAATATTATTTCCTTCATATTCATCTGATTCATCCTCCTTATCACTATCCTCCTTAGATGTTGCACCATCCATCCCTTCCTCATCCTCTTCTTGGGGTTCTGGGATCTACAACGATGGGACTACTTCCAGGGATTTGGGAGGGAATTACAATAGGCTTTTTAAACTAGTAAATTAAAATATTTTAAACATTTTTTGGATCCGCTTGGAGCTATTTAAATAGGCCTCGCCATGTTTTTTAACCAAGATTGGCTGCAGCACATTATTGCATGGTAAGACTACATACTATGTGGTAAGAAGATAGATATACCGCTTGTTGGTATTTATCTATACCGAGCATTGATAGATATATTGCATGGTACAATTCAACTACTCTGTGGGTTTTTGCACATACCGTGCATTACAATAGACATACCACAAGGTACAATATCTTATATATAATGTGCACCCACCTCGTACTATTTGCATTCCCAAGAATCTAGCTCTACTTGGAGTCTTGAAAAAAACAAAGAAGGATAAGCAAAAAAGGTAAAGAAAGCTTCCAAACTAATTTGTAAGTTGTTGTATCCTTTTACAAAGTGTCCAATGTTGGTGGTGGGCTTGTTCACGCTAGTTGATATCTAACCACACTAGGATGCAAAATAGATAAATGCAAAGCTCTTAGTTTATGGTTTATCGTTTGTGATTTGAAAGCATTATTCTTGTCAAGAATAGTATTTTTTTAAAATATATTCAATTGAAGTTATTCTCACAAAAAAGCAAAAAATAAAGTTGTTTTTATAGGGATTAGCCAATTAGCTTTTAAATTTTAGTGAAACCTTATAGTTTTTGGTATTTAAAAACTTGACATAAAGAAATTACATGTTAAATTAGTAGTCATTAGCTATATAGGTTACAAAAAAATGGTAAAAAATATAGATGGTTTTGAAGGCAAGTATTTATGTGCTAGTGGGGAGTCCGTGTATGCCGACTTGTAACTACTCATAGATGGATACATAACATCTTTGAACCATGTGCCGGTGGGTGGTCCGCATATGCTGACCGGTAACTACTTGCACATGAATGTGAAATAGTAAATGATATATGTTGAGGGGTAAATCCACCACCCCACCAAGCCACTACCTCTAGGAATAGAATATAGAGCCTTGTAACTAAAAAATAGTTATAATAATTGTCTCCAAGAACTCTCTTGGATTTTGTCTCTATAATGATTCCTACAGCCAATTGCCAATTGCTATCAAACTGCAACGTGGACTACAGCCTGATGGAGGTATTAGTCTTTTTTTGGCTCAAGATGATCTCAGTTGTTGTTCAAGAAAATATCAAGAGGAGAGACTTTTGTGTTAAGATCTCATGTACCTTTGAATGTCTTGAATTATATCTGCAGTCTTCCTTCTGAGTTATCCGCTCTGTTTTTAACTATGTATTGTTCTTCAAAATTTCATTGCTTCCAGTTAAACTTAGTCATGTGTTTTGCATTGTGAGTTAACTAGGGACACATTTAGCAATCCTACTCAACATTCGAGCTCAGAACCACAGAAGAATTGTGCGAAAAGGTCATGAACAACAATTGGAAAACATTTTGATTCAACGTGCAGAGCGAGGTGACGAACATACCACTTTGCCACAAAACAGAAACGAGGAAGACAACTACATATGAAAAGAATAAGACAACCAGTACAACAACAATAGCAACTCAAGTCCAAACAAGAGAAACAATAGTATGACTTCATTCTGCCTCACACAAACACACAAAGTCACAAACATGCCAATGAGCAACATGACTCAAGAAGCAAATGAGCTGATAAGCAAAAGCAAAAGGATAGGAAAGATCAATCCAACACCGACAAGCAATCAAATAGTAGTCGGCACTAACAAAAAATGAGCAAAGACTCCAAGCCACTGAAAGAAATAAGCAAGAAGCTAAAGAATCTTGCTGCAACATATCCAAAGTACAATGGACAAGCTGAATTCGAAATAGTTGCGAAGGTGTTAAGGAATGTATTGAGCAACTATCTCAAACAAAAGCTACAACTAGGCAGAACAACGTTTGACTAAACAATAGTCACTTACGATGGAGCACAAGCTCTAAACAATAAAAAGATGTGAATTTAGTAATATTGGTGATCATCAGTAGCAAAAATCACTATAAAGGCAATACACCAACAATCACATTGTCATCTATGCATTGTCATCTACAAATAGCATGAGCATCGAAACAACCGATGGAAGGCAAAGTCATTCCGACTTCTTCTATATAGTTCGTGGAGAAACTCTTAGTGAATGTCAAAAGCAACTAAAGGCCCACCGTCACCAAATTGAATCAGAGGCATCTACTTCACAAGAAATAGAGTTAGAGCTAAGGCTGACAGTCAGATAGATTAAGATCTTGATGACATCTTTCATGATCTTGACTATATCCCAAGTGGGGAGAGTTACTGAACAAATTCATTTCACAACTAGGAAATTCAAGAATCCATAGTTGAACTTGAGATGTTGCCTATTTCAACACCTAGTGAGACATTCCTCAGAACCATAATGGGAGCACATCTAGCTACAGGCTTATTCATTGCATCCCAAAGACAAATCAACTTCAATCCCTTGCCACCTTAGCCAAAAAAGAAGGCACCTGTTCTCCAAGTTATCACAACCTTAGTGAAAGAAGCAAAGTTCAAAGGGAAGAAAGGACAAGATCTAGATAGTCATATTGGATAGTTGGAGACCCGTTGGATGGCTAGCAGATTTGGAGCTCTACCTGATGCAGTAAAGAAAGAGTGGCAAGCACTGGGCTAGGAGGGAGGATTCCAGAAGGAACTTGAGGAAAAGCAAGTCCATGTGACAAATGAGGGAATCCGTGGCAGGGTGGAACACATAAGACTAAGCCCTTCTTTTTGGTCATTCAACAAAAGTGAAGAGGAAGAGAAAGTACAAGAAGGAAAAAGCCAATGATAAGGCAAGAACCAAAAAGAAATAAGAAAAGAGCTCAAAAGCAGACTCCAAGCTAGAACAACTGATAAACTAACAGTTTCATAATTTAAGGTTTAATCAGGCAAATATTGCATGTGAATTTTGTGGAAAAGATAACCATGATAAAGAGAAATATTGGTATAACCCAAATTTTAGGGGAAGGGTGTCAGCTCACATTCAAGTAGCCCACAATACAGCTCCACCACCAATGGCAACAGCTAATCAAATTGCAGTGCAAGGACAGAGACAACAAAGATTCAACAATGTTGCCCCAAGGAGGCAAAATGACTAGAAATATGGAGGTCAACAACAACCAAACATAAATAAAGCATGCATTTACTATGGGGAAGATGGCCATAGACAAGGTCCACAATGTGAGCTATGGTGCAAACATAGTGAAGAAAGAGGGATCCCAATTATCCAATACAATGCAAGGGGAAGACCGAATCCTCCAGAACAACCACCAGTAGGTGTAAACATGCTTAGTCTTCAACCAATTATTGAAGATCCTAATGAGAGTTTACACCAAGAGCAGGCTGCTAATTTCTTCAAAGAGCTATTGCACTCAAAGGTACAAATCACATTGGACCAACTATTAAATATTGTACCAGCATTCAAGGAACAATTGTTTCAAGGTTTGGAAAGAGACAACCAACTCAAGGCACCTGTGACTATGATAGAAGAAGATGAAGAGGAGTCTCTAGAAATATATACATCAACAATAGAAGAGGTGGATAATGAATAAAAGATGTACTCATTGATGGAGGATCATGTGTTAACATATTATCTGAGGAGTTTTTCAAAAAATTATACTACAATGAGTTAGCTCCAGCACCATTTCAAGTGAGAATGGCTGATCAAAGAAGAATCGAGCCACTTGATATCCTGAGAGGCCAGGAAATTAACATTTTGGAATTAATTTTCACTGTTGCATTTGTTGTACTTAGAATGCAAGAAAAAGACATTTCCTACTTGATGTTATTAGGTAGACCTTGGCTGAGAGCTGCAAGAGTGAAACAAGATTGGGGAGCTAAGAGAATCACAATAAAAAAAGGTAAGAAAAAGTTTAAGATTTTCCTCACATCTAAAAGAAGTTTCCCTCAACATATGTAGCCATTGGTGGCTAAAAGTTGTAAACATGGTGGCTAAACTTGAGGAGGATGAGCAAGAAAGCTTCCTAATAAGAAACCCTTTTATAATATCTATATTTGAGGCAGATGTGGCAAAGATAGTCAAACAATACATTACTCAAGAGAGGAAACCACAAGCTCTTGATCCAACTATAGACAAAACACACTCAAATAGATTCGGATGCACAATCAAAAAAGAAAAATGCCAACACAACAAAAGAGGTAGACAATGAGGAAGGTACATCAAAGGAGAACTACAAAATAATTATGCAAGCCATCATTGAGGCAAAAGCACATTTTGAAGAGCATGTGGAAAGGAGTGCTAGAGTCAAAGAACATGATCTAGAAGAAATGAAGCTTGGTGACTATGACAACCCCAAAATAGTGCTTGTAAGAGCTGGCTTCAATGGTTCATTCAAAGAACAACTCAAGCAATTGCTAGTTGAATACAAAGATGTCTTTGCATAGCACTATACAGACATGAAGGGTGTAGACCTAATACTTTTCCAACACATGAATCAACCTAAAAAATTATTCAACACCAGTGATCCAGCATAGATACAGGATAAACCGCAATTATGCGAGACAAGTGAAGGAGGAGCTAGACAAGCTACTCAAAGTTGGATTCATATATCCCTTGGACCATGTGACATGGTTATCCACAATTGTAATTGTACCAAAAAAGAATGGGAAACTCAGAATATGTGTGGATTATAGAAAATTGAATGCTTCCACAATCACCGATCCATTTCCACTCCCATTTTGTGACTCATTACTAGATAATGTTGCAGTCCATGAACTTTATAGTTTCATTGATGGATTTAGTGGCTACAATCAGGTAAGAATGTCTCGAGGACAAAGAAAAAACAACATTTGTAACAAAATGGGGAGTATTTGCATCAAATGTGATGACATTTGTGTAAGAAAATAATACAACGTCAGTGCTCAACAGATAACAGGATCTCGTATGCAAGAGAGAAAACCAGATAGTATGGAGAATCAAAAATTTGATTACTATAGAACTGATACAATAGATGGCGCTACCTCCTAGCCGTGCGCTCCTGTGAAAGAAGCTTCGATGGTGAGCTGGAAACAGTAGAGGATGGAGGCTGGATGCTAAGGAATTAGGGTTGCTGTAGCTAGTGATGAAATGGGCTTCATGGGCTTGCTCTTATATAGCCACTAGGCATAGTCGGTACCCAATTGGGTGACGGGACCCAGTCTGCCAAAAATGGTCGACTGGGGGTTGGTCTCGAAATAGTCCACCGACCACACACACGATAGAACCGTGGCATAAAATAGAGCAAATAACCTACGGTGACTGTTCGGCCCATAGCCATCCGCTTGGGGGGGTCACTCATCATATGTAACCCTATCACATGAGTTCAACAGAAGGATATTTTTTATTTCTAAAATTTACATAAATAAATATACATAAGGGACTATTTAAAATACTTTTGGGAAAAATTTACAGATTTGTATAGAAAAGGGGTACATTTTATTAATGAAAAATTTATAGATAAGGGATTTTAGAAATAGGCCTTGAATGCACGTGGTATAGAGGGTTTATACATAGTGACCCCCCCGAGGCCACCCGAGATCATCTAGGACTCCAAATGGGCCCCGCAACCCAAGAGTGGTGGGCTGCCCCGAGAAATGCTCTATCTACCCTCAGTGTGGTGATGCCTTCCCGCACTTGCATGTAGCCTAGTTGGTAGTGTGCCAACTCCATCCAGCCATCAAGCCACACATGGCCCCCATCTGGTGTCCAAACCAGGACCTACCAGATAACTGAGCTACTCAAACGCCTTCTCCTCATATGGGGGGCTTACAAGTAGAGTTAGCTGGTGCCTGCGTAGTTACACGAGAGTGGAGCATTGATATCTAACACCCCCCCTCAATGTCCACCCACAAGTGAACATTTTTTTCGGCCCAATGCCAAGTCGATGAAGATGCCTCTCCAACAGGTCTCTTCCAAGAGCCTTCGTGAAGATGTCTGCAGCATTCTCTATAGTTGGACAGTACACCAAGTCGACCTCTCCATCCATGATGAGCTCACATACAAAGTGATATTGAATCTCAATGTGTTTTGTACGAGCATGGAACACAGGGTTCTTTGCAATCGCCATGCAACTCTGATTGTCATATGATAATTGCGTAGGCTTGTTCTGCACTACACCCATGTCCCCTAAAATCCTCCTCAACCACACTACCTCACAAGAAGCAAAGCAAGCTGATTTGTACTTAGCCTCGGTAGAAGAAAGATCAACTATGGGTTGCTTCTTGTTGACCCATGACACAGCTCCAGATCCAAGTGAGAAACAGTAACCTATCACTGATCTCCTGCTGTCCACGTCTCCTGCCCAATGCGAGTCACAGAATCCAGTCAATATGTTTCCCTTGGTATAGGTGATGCCATAATCAAGTGTGCCTTTGATGTATTTCAGCACCCGCATTCTTGCCCTCCAATGGTTGTCCCAGGGCTTATTGGAAAACCTGCTTAGTACACCAGTCGCAAAACTGATGTCCGACCATGTGTTGCACAAGTAAATCGAACTACCCACAAGCCTTTTGTACTTCGCTTCATCCACCAGTGGTGATGAATCCTTGTTTGAGAGCTTCACGTCAACCTCCATAGGGGTACCAGCTGTCTTGCACTCAACCATGCCAAATGCCTTCAATATCTCTCCAGCATACTTCAGCTATGAAATGAAGATCTATTTCGGCTCCTGCCAAACTTCAATCCCCAAACAGAAATGCATCAGTCCGAGGTATGTCATTTCAAACTCTCTTCCTAGCAAATGCTTGTTTGCGAGATCTTCTCTTCATAGTCCCCTGTTATGACAAGGTCGTCCACATAAAGGACCACGATCATACACCTGCCTCCTTCTTTGAAGATATACAAATTTGCATCAAATCGGCTTGTTTCAGCCCGTAAAGTGCCTCCTTTAGTTTACAGACTTTACCTTCTGAACCGGGGATCTCAAAACCTAGTGGTTGTTCCATGTATACCTCCTCCTTGAGATCTCCATTTAGAAAGGTGGATTTTACATCCATCTAAAACACGGACCAACTTCCCTGGGCAGCTAAAGCCAAAACACTGCGAATTGTGGTTAGTGGAGTTGTGGGAGCAAAAGTATCTTGATAATCAAAACCATGTACCTGTGCAAATCCTTTTGCCACGAGCCGAGCCTTGTACTTATCCAACGTGCCGTCAGACTTGTACTTGGTCTTGTACACCCACTTGGTGCCCGATTACCTTGTGTTTTGGTGGACGATTCACAAGGTCCCAAGTGTTGTTCTTCATTATGAAGCCATACTCTGACTGCATAGCCTCCATCCACCTATCATCACCCTATGTCTCTTCAAGACACTTGGGTTCATCAACACGGATCACCTCTGTCATCAAAGCATAGTTGACCAAGTGTTCCTGTGCCCTTCTTTGCTCCTCTAATCTCTTGGACTGGCGGGATGGTTCCTCCTCAATGGCTAGAGGTTCTCTGCCATCCAAAAGCTGCTTGACCCACTTGGGGAATGGCTATTGCCATTGTGGTTATACAAGCTCTTCTTCATCTTCTTTATCTTGAATCCTCCCAAGAACCATTGGGGGAGTTTGGTCTGCTGTTGGTGGTAGTACTGGATGGGTATCATGGTCCTGGTTGTCTGGGAAGGAAGCATCCTCCTCCAATTGATGCGGTTGTTCTGAGAAGACCACATCGCGACTTACTATTACCTTCTTGGTAACAGGGTTATAGAGACGGTAACTCTTTGCCTCTTCATTGTAGCCCAAGAAAATACACTTCCGGCTCTTTGGTTCCCATTTGGTCCTGTTAACATCAGGGACATGCACAAAACAGTCACATCCAAAAACTCTGAAGTGTGCAGCTGAAGGTTTCTTACTAGAAAAGGCTTGCAGTGAGGTCATCCCATTCACAGCTTTCATGTAGCTATGATTGAGAATGTAAATTGTCGTGTTACATGCTTCAGTCTAGAAAGTCTTTGGCAAATCTTTCCCTTTCATCATACTCCGGCCCATTTTGCAGATGATGCACATCTTGCGCTCTGCTACTCCATTTTGCTGTGATGTATGTGGTGGGGGTTTGTGCCTCTTGATCCCGTGACTTTTGCAGTAACTTTCAAATTCAGTTAATGTGAACTCTCCACCTTTGTCTGATCTCAATTTCTTCACCTTCTTCCCCGTTTCTTTCTTGACCATTACATGCCATTCCTTGAACTTGCTAAAAACCTTGTCTTTAGTCTTTAGGAAGTATATCCATATCCTTCTACTGTAGTCGTCAATCAGCATCATGTAGTAGGAACCACCCAAAGCTTCCATCTCCATCTTTTCGCAGAGGTCCATGTGCTCGCGCAGACTCTTCGCCCTGGTGATGAACTTCTCTGCCACTTCAGAATTAGACAATTTCTCGTTCGTGAGTTGAGTTGAGTCTCCAAATTCTAAATCCACATTTGGTTCGTGGTCTCGTACTGATTTTTCAAGACCGTCCATGCCTCCTCTGCTATCGTGACATGTTGAATTAATGCCATGAGGGAATCACTTACACTACAGACAATAGAACACAGTGCATCTGCATTTCTTCTTGTCCATGTGAGAATCTCATCTGTAGTTGGTACTATCTATTGTCTTACATTGGCTGGATCCGGGTCTCTGGCCTCATGTCCATCCCAGTAGCAGTATCCCAAAGATCGTATGCACTTAGGATGGTCTTAATCTTGAACTTCCAGAGTGGATAGTTAGAGCCATCCAACTTTCCACTTTCTCCGAACAGTGGGATTCGCAGTCTTGCAGGCTGGGCCATCTCTCACAATCTGCTCGCAAACAGAAATACACTACCAAATCTTCTTGCTAGAGTCTAGGCTCTAATACCATGTAAGAAAATAATACAACATCTGTGCTCAACAGATAAAAGGATCTCATATGCAAGAGAGAAAACTAGATAGTATGGAGAATCAAAAATTTGATTACTGTAGAACTGATACAATAGATGGCGCTGCCTCCCAGCCATGCACTCCTATGAAAGAAGCTTCGATGGTGAGATGGAAACAGTAAAGGACAGAGGCTGTGGATGCTAAAATGTAGGTTGGCTAGGCTCAGCCTTATTAACCCTACAAAATGTTCATTTGCTATCAAAAGAGGAGTCCTACTGGACATATCATATCAGAGGAGGGTATGGAAATTGATCCTAAAAAAGTCTCTACTATTTAGAAAGCAAATCCACCAAATAATGTAAAATAATTACAAAGGTTTGTTGAGCAAGTAAAATGGCATTGCAGATTTTTGAGATACTTGGTGGAGATATGCTATGCACTTACAAAGCTCACTACAGAAACAGAGCCATATCTCTAGGAAAAAGAACAAGATGAGGCTTTCATTATCCTTAAAAAGATGTTGGTCATAGCACCCATATTGCAACCTCCTGATTGGAGTTTGCTATTTGAGGTCTTTGTAGATGCATCAGACACAATTGTTGGTGTAGTATTAATGCAGCAAAAGAAAAACAAATTGTTCAAGCCAGTGTACTATGAAAGCAAGATTCTCACAAAGCATGAAAGCAATTATGTTGTCACTAAAAGAGAGGCACTTGGGATGGTATATGCGCTGCATAAATTTAGACACTACCTAATGGGTAATAAAATTAATTTTCATGTGGACCACCATGCACTCATATATTTGGTGGATAAACCACAACTCACAGGCAGACTTGCTGGATGGATGCTCCTACTACAAGAATTTGACTATAATACAATTGTGCATAGACATGGAAAATAGGATGCTATTGGAGATTATTTGAGCAGACTGACACCCGGAGAAGATCTGACTGGTGTTCTAGATGACCTACCTGATGTTGGCATATTTATGATCTCAATAGATGATCCTTTAGGTTGGTATGACAAAATTCTATTCTTTCTAACTGATGGTCTCATCCTTGAATCTTTGACCAGAGATCAGAGAAAGAAGCTTGTCCTACAAAAAAACAAGCCCTTCCTAGTAATTGCTAGAGTTCTATATAGAAGATGAATAGACCAAGTCAGATGTGTCCAAACTCATGAGCAAATATTTGTTTAGGAAGAGGCACATGGAGGATCAGTAGGAGGACACCTTAAATCTTGTTTACCTTGCCAAAGAGATGATAGACCATTGGATGATGACCAGATGGCACATCATCCCATTTTAGCATTAGAACCTTTTCAAAAGTAAGGTCTAGACTTTGTCGTCCCTATGAAACCACCAACAAAATATACAGGCAATCAATACATACTTGATGCAACTAATTATTAAACAAAATGGGTGGAAGGATTATCCCTCAAAGATAATAAAACAAGAACTGTTGCATACTTCTTATATCATAATATCATTAAAAGATCTCGTGTACCTATTGAGATAGTATCAGACAAAGGGACACACTTCATCAACAAAAAGATTAGGAAATGACAAAGCTCCACATGATGCTACACAAAAATTCAACAACAAATTGATAGAAACATCTCAGGCCCTATGGGCTAATGTGAAGAACCATTAATATGTGATTGCCAGAAGGCCATATGAGGCCTTTGCTTCAGCAACTTATGCTTATGAAGCCATGGACCAAGAAATGGAGGACATGCGAGCCAAGCTGAGAAAGGTGCCACATCAAGATACCCCGATGGATGAACATAAATTTATACACATCCCCCAAATAGAGTTTTCTCAAATCTAAGGATAATATTTTAATCAAGGTTGCAGTAGAGGTGGAAGCAGCAAAAGAACCCATGCTTGCATGAGAATGCATAGAGCTAGGGAGGAACATAGGAGTGGCAAGTGTTCAACTGTCACTGGCACCAGTGAATCCAATATGGCAGATGGGCCTGTTGGAGGAAAACCTATAATTCAAGAAATGGTACCCACTTGGGATGAACCTCTCTTTGGCATGAAATAGAGTTTTGACATCAAATGTGGCCAGACAATCCAATTCCAGTACAATAAAGAATATTCTCATGTGGACCACCAAGCACTCATATATTTGGTGAATAAACCACAACTCACAGGCAAACTTGCTAGATGTATGCTCCTACTACAGGAATTTGACTATAATACAATTGTGCATAGACTGGGAAAATAGCATGCTATTGGAGATTATTTGAGCAGACTGACATCCAGAGAAGATTTGACTGGTGTTCCAAATGACCTACTTGATGCTGGCATATTTATGATCTCAATAGACGATACTTTAAGTTGGTATGACAAAATTCTATTCTTTCTAACTGATGGTCTCATCCTTGAATCCTTGACTAGAGATCAGAGAAAGAAGCTTGTCCTACTAAGCAAGCCCTTCCTAGTAATTGCTAGAGTTCTATATAGAAGACAAATAGACCAAGTCAAATTTGTCCAAACTCATGAGCAAATAGTTGTTCTGGCAGAGGCACATGGAGGATCAGTAGGAGGACACTTTTTAGGAGAAATCACAGGTAGAAAAATATTGCAAGCAGGCCTGTGGTGGCCCAAAGTCCTAAAAGATACTCTTAACTATACGAAATCCTATTTACCTACCAAAGAGATGATAGGCCATTGGTGGATGATGACAAGATGCCACACCATCCCATCCTAGCATTAGAACCTTTTCAAAAGTAAGGTCTAGACTTTGTCATCCCTATGAAACCACCAACAAATTATACAGGCAATCAATACATACTTGGTGCAACTGATTATTACACAAAATGGGTGGAAGGAGTAGCCCTCAAAGATAATAAAACAAGAACTATTGCATACTTTTTATATCATAATATCATTACAAGATCTAGTGCACCTATTGAGATAGTATCAGACGAAGAAAGCTCCACATGATGCTACACAAAAATTCAACAGCAAATTGATACAAACATCTCATGCCCTATGGGCTAATGTGAATAACCATTTATATGTGATTTCTAGAAGGCCATATGAGGCCTTTGCTTTAGCAACTTATGCTTATGAAGCCATGGACCAAGAAATGGAGGACATGCGAGCCTGAGAAAGATGGCACATCAGGAATCCTCGATGGATGAACTTGAATTTATATACATCTCCCAAATAGATTTTTCTCAACTCTAAGGACAATATTTTAATCAAGGCTCTAGCAGAGGTGGAACCAGCAAAAGAACCCATGCTTGCATAAGAATGCATAGAGCCCGCTTTTGAACCTAGGGAGAAACACGAGTCACAAGGGTTCAACTATCACTGGCACCAATGAATCCAATATGGTAGATGAGCCTATTGGAGGAAAACCTATAATTTAAGAAATGGTACCCACTTGGGATGAACCTCTCTTTGGCATGAAATAGAGTTTTGACATCAAATGTTGCCAGACATTCAAATTCCAGTACAATAAAGAATATTTCCAATAAGGTAAGGGTTTGAGTCTACATCTTTTATTTCAAACAATATTAGCCAGTGGGGAGTGCCACATGTTGAGGGGTAACTCCACCACCACACTAAGCCAATACCTCTAAGAATATAATATAGCTTGTAACCAAAAAATGGCTATAACTCTCTCCAAGAACCCTTTTGGATTTTGTCTCTACTATTATTCCTATAGCAGCCGATTATTATTGTACTATAACTTGACTAAGGTATTAGTCTACAACTTGAGCTCAATTGATTGTTCAATAAAATATCAAGAGGAGAGACTTTTGTGTTCAGCTCTCCTATACCTTTGAATGTCTTGAATTATATCCGCAACCTTTCTTTTGAGTTATCCGCTCTGTTTTCAATTGTGTATTGTTCTTTGAAGTTTTGTTGCTTCCAGTTAAATTCAGTCGTGTTTTGCATTGTGACTCATTAGTTAATTGGGAAAAATATTTTATAGTTTATATGTATTTATTAGCAAAATAAAAATACTTGGTTTTCACCAGTTGTGGCTTGCATTCACCAGAGCTGATAACAACCCATTGAAAGTCTAGCCGGTTGTATAGCTCTTATTTTCTAGCTTGTATCAACCCACAAATTACATGCTAGAGAACGCTACAGACTATACTTGTCTGCTTACTTGTAAGATGAAATTTGAGCCATACCATACCATGCATTTATGTGTAGATTGTACTAGTTTCTTTTCAGAATAATTAGTTAAACTTATGTAGGTATGATATGTATGTCCAAACTCATGTTCGGAATGTATAACCTAGGTAGGTGTCTTGTACTCCCTAGATTCAAACAAAGAGTTATTATAAGTGCACATGTAGGTATTTTTGGCTACTGCACTAATCTGTGTGAAATACCAACACTCGAGTACAGAGCATGATGTCGTGAATGATCATAGTGCTCAGGGGTGTCACTATGTATAAACCCTCTATATCACGTGTGTTCAAGGCCTATATTTAAAGTCCCTTATCTGTAAAAAATTTCATTAATAAAATGTACCCCTTTTCTATACAAATCTGTAAATTTTTTCCAAAACTATTTTAAATAGTCCCTTATGTATATTTATTTCTGTAAATTTTAGAAAAAAAAAAAATCCTTCTGTTGAACTCACGTGATAGGGTTACATATGATGAGTGACCCCCCCAAGTCATAGTGTAGACAGATGCTTACTCAAGAAAGAGAGGGACATGGGAAAAGGCAACTTTCCATCCCATGCCTATTTCCATAGCCATATTACCATGGCTATAACCATCCAACTATGTTGGGAGGGGGCAAGACAATTGAATGGTTGCTCTGTCTTGAGGTCCAATAGACTTACATTGTTTTTCGATGACATAATAGCAAGGATTTAAAAAGTAAGTTTTTGAAAATAAAAATACGTACTTTTCGATTAAAAATTGTGTCCTAATGCCCTAAACACAAAAAAATGTAGTTCTTTACACCGACTGTCGATTGGGAGCATACCATGCGGGTTATACTCTTACCGCCTAGTATCAAGATCTGACTATCGTGTGGTATCATGCCATACCAAGTGGTATCATTTATCCCACATGGTCCCACATCTACACCTCAGGGCGCCATAAGACACCGCATGGTAACCTACCTATACCACATGGTAGATGTCATATCGGCACATGTGACACCCTAGATCATCCTATTTGGAAGGATATGCAATCTTGAACATTGGCATACCACGTGGTGTAGGATAGTACTGTGCGGTGTAGTGACAAAATCCTATAAAAGGACCCCGCTCCCACCACTATCGTCCTACCAAAACCTCTCGCTTTCTACTGCAGTCTCTCCTTAGCCTTTTGGTGAGTTTCTATAGCCTTTAGTGTTAGTCAGTCTGGCCAAGTGGTGACCCACCATGGCCGTTTGGATTCACCTCTCCTGGCTGACTGTCAGTAGGCTATTTGAGAGAGGGAAATAGAGGGACTGAAAGAGAGAGAGAGAGAGAGAGAGAGAGAGAGAGAGAGAGAGAGAGAGAGAGAGAGAGAGAGAGAGAGGGAGGGAGGGAGAGGGAGGGAGAGTAAAAGAGAGAGAGGACAGAGAGGGAGAGTAAAAGATAGAGAGGACAGAGAGGGAGAGTAAAACAGAGAGAGGGAGATAATCCACTTCAGTCGATTGGATTCACCTCGCCTCGATTACTGTGTAATAGTAAAGATTGAAGCTGGGTGATGGCTTGCATTTGCCAATCGGTTCCCCCTACTTCGTTCTTCTTATATATCATATCATATCTATCTATGTACATAGGTGTCAGTAGAGTCAGGTTTTATTTGGATGATGGCCCGCTTTTACCAGTCGGTTCCTCTTGATAAAACTCTTTGCAATCGGATGTGTGATTGGCGAAGCTAATCTAGATCATCTTGGTTATGTGAAGCTATTATATGTTTTTTGCTCTTGCCTCCACTAGCTGATAGATTAACACTCAATAGTGACTTTAGGAAATTCACTCTATAATAATAGATCATGTAGTGATTGCTATAATAGTGGATTATGTCGTGAGATCATGAATTACTTGACATAATATACCGTTACCTTGAAAAATTAGTAGTTTATTCTAAGGATCAGAACTTATTTAGAAACATTAATGATGTTGCATGTTGCACGTTTCTTTTGAGTGGTTTAGTTTACACCAGCATTGCAAATTTGCATGTGTATTATTTCAGACATTCTTTATTTTGAAGTTTGATAAGTTACAAAACAATTATTGCATGCACTAGATCACTACACTGTCCACACACCCATCTTTGATGGCAGCATAAGAGAAGTTTTAGAAGACTGAGATTCAAATGCTTATTTGTAAGATAATGATCGAACACTTGATAGGATTGAGCGACGAAGAAATCCATGCTCATGCAAGCTCAAAATTTCTACACGATCAAATGGCATCCCAAATATTTGACCTTATGTACATGAGTTGTTGGCCCATCGTGGTCGTTCATGGCATGATTGGATTTAAAATGATACTTGATCAATTTATCCCTTGAGTGTTTGGAAATCTAGTAGGATAATGGCAATTATATGCAAAGGTGAGATGCATAGCCTTTCCTATCAATGGAGAGGACCAAGCTTGCATTGCCATTGCATATCAATGGAGAGGACAAGCTTGCACTCAAAGCTTGCACTCAAGATGACTGCATTGAAGGCATCACTGATTTCTAATTGTAGACAAAATGTGCAAGAGAAAGGGTTCATTGGAAAGACAACAACCAGTGTGCTGGTTCATACACTACAAGGCATAGGCCATTTTCCGACAGAAATACCGATGCTTTTTACATTAAAATTTTTTCTTTTCACGGGCACAAAGGTCGCTATAAAAGTCGCTAAAAGCATCGAAAAAGGAGCGTCGCTATAAACCGTCGCTATATAGCGATGCTATTAATCGTTGCTATATAGCGACGATGCAAACGTCGCTATATAGCGACACTGTTAATCGTCGCTATATAGCGACACTGGTAAATGTCACTATATAGCGACGATTAATAGAAGTAAAAAAAAAGGGTTAGTGGGGCTAAACAGGGCTTCCTTTTGGCCCTGTTTAGCACCACTAATTCTTTTTTTTTTTTGTAATTACAAAAGAAAGTTTTTTATAACAAAATTTCCCTTGCTTGCAGGGTAATACAAAATTGTTCTTGTGAAATGATGAGGAAAAAATGCATATACATATACAACAGTGTTTGTAACAAAATTACCCTGTGAAAGGGCGATACAAAATTGCTCAAATGAGTGGATATACAAAATGCTACTACCACTACTCATCCGAATCCGAATCATCTTCGTCTTGTTGGCCTGTTCCTTGGTCCTCGACACCTGTGTCTTCTCCCTCGTCCTCGGTACCTGCATCCGATCCTTGCCCCTGTTGATCGCTCACCTCCGATGATTGGATGCTTGAGCTTTGACCCTACAAGTGAACCATATAAATCGAAAATTAGATTGGAACTTAAATTAAAAAGTGAGATTACAAGAAGGAGTAAACTTATACCATGCGAGCAGCCACCTCAGCCCAATCGACTGTCGCTCCCATTGCCTCTTGCTCAATGAACCATGGCTTTGTTCCTATTCGAAATGCGCGCTGCGTCTCTGCATCCGTAGGAAGACGACCCATCGCAGCTTGCTGTGGATCCAATTTACGAGAGTTAGAGTTAGCTAAAGTGCATGTAATATGTAAGTAAAACAAATAGAACAATACATTAAATGGGAAGAAGTAGACTTACCACGGTTGCCTCGAACGCATACCGTCCACCTGCACCAAAGTGCGAAGTACCTACGACGTCCAACCGTCTCTTCGCAGCCCTCTTCTAACCCTTGAACATTTCGGGATGGTCCCTATGTTGCTTCTTGAAGTACTTCCAATCAGCTTTGTCTACCCAGCTGATTTTAGCCAACCCCTTTGTAATGGAAGTACGCAAGGTTGATCTACGATACTTTAGGACCAAACCCATGCGCTCGAGCATATAATTGTCATTAAACTCCACATTTGGTGGATTAGGGTATCTTTGTTTTAATTCATCGATCATCGCCTGCTTCTTTTGGGCATCTTGATACCGCCAATCGGTATTTATGCCGCTCTTAAAGTGATGACTCATCAACCTCCTCATGGTGGCCATCACTGCTTTGCCCTTTTTGTCTTCTATTATCTCTTTGGCAGATGTGATTTGATAGGAGAGATCCCCTAATGAGTAAGGGGGACTGACGGTAGCAGAGTCTGAAGGAGTGGAAGCTGTGTGACCGCTTTTGGATCGAGGAGTAGCAGTGGGAGTAGGAGAGGGAAAGGGACCTGACTGATACTGTGTCTCCGGACCAAGTGGAGACCTAAAGGAGCGTGAGTGTGCTGAATCGTCTACATCTCCTGAGTCAGCACAACATGAGCCGCCCCTCCTACTCTTCCTTCCCTTACGGGAGGCATGTGCAAGTGATGATCCCGCAGTCGAAGGGGCGCGAGGGGATGGCTGGGCAGTACGTCCACCCATCGGTGTAGGGGAAGGAATTGCGGAGGTCCTCTGAGAGAGCAGAGAGAAGAATCTCACTGCCTCCTCATCGCTCATCTGCACTACAAACTCATCGGGAGTCCCGACAAAGCCATGCGCGGCTAGCAAAGGAGTTCCCCGAGGGGTAGTCGCAGTGCTATGTGGAAGAGGGGTCGGACCAGGGGTAGTCGCAGTGCTAGGACCGAGAGGAGTCGGACCAGGGGTAGTCCTCGGGGTAGTCGCCTGAGAGGAATCAAAGTCCTCTGGAGCATATAGATCGTGAGCTCTCCTCCTGCAAGGCTGTCCGTACTCGTCGGATGAGCGACGTGATTCCATGTCTAACATAGACACAAACACGAAAACAGAAAACAAAAAACAAACATAAGCATTCTCATAGGCATAGGCATAGGCAAGAAGAAAGAAGAGGGAAAGGAAAGAAGAGGGAAAGGAAAGAGGGAAAGAAGAGGGAAAGGAAAGAGGGAAAGAAGATGGAAATGAAAGAAAAGAATGAGAATGAGGAAATAGAGAATGAGAGAAGGGGGAAATAGAGAAGGGGAAAGAGATGAGGGAAAATAGAGAAGGGGAGAAGGGGGAAATGAGAGAAGGGGGAAATAGAGTGGGAAATAGAGAATGAGCTTATGCGGAAATAGAGAATGAGCTTATGCTTCTCTCATTCTCTATTTCCACATAAGCTCACGCATAAGCATGAGCTTATGCAGAAACTTAAGCATAAGCTCATGCTCATGCATGAGCATAAGCATGAGCTTATGCTTATGCTTATTCTTAAGCATAGGCATCGGAAATAGAGAAGGAGCTTATGTGGAAATAGAGAATGAGTTTCCGCATAAGCTTCTCTCATTCTCTATTTCCGCATAAGCTCATGCATAAGCATGAGCTTATGCGGAAACTTGAGCATAAGCTCATGCTCATGCATGAGCATAAGCATGAGCTTATGCTTATGCTTATGCGGAAAGCATAGGCATCGGAAATAGAGAAGGAGCTTATGCGGAAATAGAGAATGAGCTTATGCTTCTCTCATTCTCTATTTCCGCATAAGCTCACGCATAAGCATGAGCTTATGCGGAAACATGAGCATAAGCTCATGCTCACTCATGAGCATAAGCATAAGCTCATGCGGAAAAAGAGAAGGAGCTTATGCGGAAATAGAGAATGAGTTTCCGCATAAGCTTCTCTCATTCTCTATTTCCGCATAAGCTCATGCTCATGTATGAGCATAAGCATGAGCTTATGCGGATGCTTATGTATGAGCATAAGCATAAGCTCATGCTTATGTATGAGCATAAGCATAAGCTCATGCTTATGCTCATGCGGAAAAAGAGAAGGAGCTTATGCGGAAACTTAAGCAATAGCTCATGCTCATGCATGAGCATAAGCACGAGCTTATGCTCATGCGGAAAAAGAGAAGGAGCTTATGCGGAAAAAGACAAAGAGGAGCTTATGCGGAAAAAGAGAAGGAGAGAAGCTTATGCGGAAACTCATTCTCTATTTCTGCATAAGCTCCTTCTCTTTTTCCGCATGAGCTTACGCTTATGCTCATGAGTGAGCATGAGCTTATGCTCATGTTTCCGCATAAGCTCATGCATAAGCATAGCTTATGCGGAAACTTAAGCATAAGCTCATGCTCATGCATGAGCATAAGCACGAGCTTATGCTTATGCTTATGCTTAAGCATAAGCATAAGCATAAGCATAAGCTCATGCTTATGCTCATGTGCAAAAAGAGAAGGAGCTTATGCGGAAAAAGAGAAAGAGGAGCTTATGTGGAAAAAGAGAAGGAGAGAAGCTTATGCAGAAACTCATTCTCTATTTCCGCATAAGCTCCTTCTCTTTTTCCGCATGAGCTTATGCTTATGCTCATGAGTGAGCATGAGCTTATGCTCATGTTTCCGCATAAGCTCATGCTTATGCGTGAGCTTATGCGGAAATAGAGAATGAGAGAAGCATAAGCTCATTCTCTATTTCCGCATAAGCTCATGCATAAAGCATAGCTTATGCGGAAACTTAAGCAATAGCTCATGCTCATGCATGAGCATAAGCATGAGCTTATGCTCATGCGGAAAAGGAGAAGGAGCTTATGCATAAAAAGAGAAAGAGGAGCTTATGCGGAAAAAGAGAAGGAGAGAAGCTTATGCGGAAACTCATTCTCTATTTCCGCATAAGCTCCTTCTCTATTTCCGCATGAGCATAAGCATAAGCTCGTGCTCATGCATGAGCATAAGCATGAGCTTATGCTTATGCTTATGCTCATGCGGAAACTTAAGCATAAGCTCATGCTCATGCATGAGCATAAGCTTATGCGTAAACTTAAGCATAAGCTCATGCTCATGCATGAGAATAAGCATGAGCTTATGCTTATGCTTATGCATAAGCATAAGCTCATGCTTATGCTCATGCGGAAAAAGATAAGGATCTTATGCATAAAAAGAGAAAGAGGAGCTTATGCGGAAAAAGAGAAGGAGCTTATGCGGAAATAGAGAATGAGAGAAGCATAAGCTTCTCTCATTCTCTATTTCCGCATAAGCTCATGCATAAGCATAAGCTTATGCGGAAACTTAAGCATAAGCTCATGCTCATGCATGAGCATAAGCATGAGCTTATGCTCATGCGGAAAAAGAGAAGGAGCTTATGCATAAAAAGAGAAAGAGGAGCTTATGCGGAAAAAGAGAAGGAGAGAAGCTTATGCGGAAACTCATTCTCTATTTCCGCATAAGCTCCTTCTCTATTTCCACATGAGCATAAGCATAAGCTCGTGCTCATGCATGAGCATAAGCTCGTGCTTATGCTCATGCGGAAAAAGAGAAGGAGCTTATGCATAAAAAGAGAAGGAGCTTATGCGGAAATAGAGAATGAGAGAAGCATAAGCTTCTCTCATTCTCTATTTCCACATAAGCTCACGCATAAGCATAAGCTTATGCATAAACTTAAGCATAAGCTCATGCTCATGCATGAGCACAAGCATGAGCTTATGCTTATGCTTATGCATAAGCATAAGCATAAGCATAAGCTCATGCGGTTATGCATAAGCATAAGCATAAGCTCATGCGGAAAAAGAGAAGGAGCTTATGCGGAAAAGGAGAAGGAGCTTATGCGAAAATAGAGAATGAGATCCGCATAAGCTTCTCTCATTCTCTATTTCTGCATAAGCTCACACATAAGCATAAGCTTATGCGTAAACTTAAGCATAAGCTCATGCTCATGCGAAAAAAGAGAAGGAGCTAATGCATAAAAAGAGAAGGAGCTTATGCGGAAATAGAGAATGAGAGAAGCATAAGCTTCTCTCATTCTCTATTTCCGCATAAGCTCATGCATAAGCATAAGCTTATGTGGAAACTTAAGCATAAGCTCATGCTTATGCTCATGCGGAAAAAGAGAAGGAGCTTATGCATAAAAAGAGAAAAAGGAGCTTATGCGGAAAAAGAGAAGGAGCTTATGCGGAAATAGAGAATGAGAGAAGCATAAGCTTCTCTCATTCACTATTTCCGCATAAGCTCATGCATAAGCATAAGCTTATGCGGAAACTTAAGCATAAGCTCATGCTCATGCATGAGCATAAGCATGAGCTTATGCTTATGCTTATGCTTAAAGAGAAGGAGCTTATGCATAAAAAGAGAAAGAGGAGCTTATGCGGAAAAAGAGAAGGAGCTTATGCAGAAATAGAGAATGAGAGAAGCATAAGCTTCTCTCATTCTCTATTTTTGCATAAGCTCATGCATAAGCATAAGCTTATGCGGAAACTTAAGCATAAGCTCATGCTCATGCGGAAAAAGAGAAGGAGCTTATGCATAAAAAGAGAAAGAGGAGCTTATGCGGAAAAAGAGAAGGAGCTTATGCGGAAACTTAAGCATAAGCTCATGCTCATGCATGAGCATAAGCATGAGCTCATGCTTATGCTTATGCATAAGCATAAGCATAAGCATAAGCTCATGCTCATGCTGGAGCTTATGTGGAAAAAGAGCTTATGCGAATGAGAGAAGGGGGAAATAGAGAAGGGGGAATGAGAGAAGCATAAGCATAAGAGAATAAGAGGGAAAGGAAATAGAGAATAAGAGGGAAAGGAAAGAGAGAAGGGAAAAGAGATGAGGGGGAAAGAGAGAAGGGGGAAAAAGAGAATAAGAGAAGAGGGAAAAAAGAGAAGGGGGAAAAAGGAGAAAAAGAGAAGGGGGAAGAAGAAAAGAGAGAGAGGGGAAGAGGGTTCCTACGCCCATTACTGCAGCTAGCGCTTAAGGCACTAGCTGCAGGCCAATGCAAATAACAAAAATAATAAATGGAAAGAAGAGGAAGCACTTACCTGTAAAAGTATATCCCGCTCGGTGTAGTGGACTGGCCCTACAAAAGAGAGAGTATGTCCCGCTCGGTGTAGTGGACTGGCCCTACAAAAGAGAGAAAACAACCCATTTTTTCAAATAAGATGTTAGTGGAAAGAGGAGATTACAAAAGCAACTTCTTGAAGGGAGGAGATTGAGGAGACAAGGAGAAAGAGAAGGAAGAGAAATACAAAAAAAAGAGGTGAGTTTTCTTTCTTTCTTTCTTGAAATCTCGTTTTTTGTTTCAATCCTTTCAAATCAAGCATGAAAACTAGTTTACAGGTTTAGCAATACAAGTAGAAACACTCACAAAACCAAAGCTAACAAACAAACAACCTACATTGTTGAAAGAAACTCACCTCTTGAAGAACTTTCTTTTAGGAAACCAAAGAGGGAAAAGGAGAGAGAGGGAGTACAAGAGGTAGGAGAAGGGTGAGGAGTGGAAAATAGAGTGGGAGGTTGCTTGGAATAGATGGGAGGTCGTTGAAAATAGGTGGGAGGAGATTTTGGGT
>NC_141623.1:21887937-21922937 GCF_047967505.1 Dipteris shenzhenensis | reverse complement strand
ACTATATCACGTGAGTTCAACAGAAGGATATTTTTTATTTCTAAAATTTACAGAAATAAATATACATAAGGGACTATTTAAAATAGTTCTGAAAAAAATTTACAAGTTTGTATAGAAAAGGGATACATTTTATTAATGAAAAATTTACAGATAAGGTATTTTAGAAATAGGCCTTGAACGCACGTGATATAGAGGGTTTATACATAGTGACCCCCCTGAGTTCAGATCCTGAAGTTGGCGGTCTTCATATTGTTGTGTCAAGGAGAGACTCAAAGACCTTTGTGATGCCTCCTCCTCTCAAAGTTTCCAGAGCTGCAAAGTGCATTGGAGACTCTTTCATATACTTGGGAGCAATTTCCTAGTGTGGTGGAAAAAAGGATGCATGCAAAGATAATGTTTGAGTACTTTGAGGATGCGCAATATGCTCCTCATATTCAAGGATCTTCACATGAAGGAGATCAAAAAGCTCAGACTTCGATGCAGGGACAAGAAGAACATGCACACTGTCACAAACATGTAGAACATGAGCACAAACCTCTAGAGCAAGAAATGGTGGATGTAACTAAGGATGATGAAACACAAGCCTTGAGTGCATGGCAATTAAAAAAAATTGAAGAAGATCAAGGTCGATCCACTGCAGTTATGCTAGAAGCTCTTGCTAGCAAACCACGACGTGAAATGCAAAAGGCTAGTACTGCAAGAGCCACAATTCCAAGCATTAAAAAAAGACATCGTCCCACTGTAGAGAGAGATAATGTGGATGAAAAACGGTTAAAAGAAGAGAAAGATGAAGAAGACTCAGAACCTGAGGCTGAAGATGATCAGGATGAACTCACATCAATCAAAAATCTTAATTTGCGTCTTAATGAAGCAGTTACAGATGATGATGTGGGATATATCTGGGGTCAAAGGACGTGGTTTGTGAATGCCAAAGATGTGGAAGCTGCAGCTCTCTTTACTAATAGACGAAGCCTTGATATATCCTATGCACTGCAAATATACGAGGCTTTGAGAGATGGTAAGAAACCTGTGGCAAGCAATGTGGTCTTGCGCCCAATAATGTTTTGTCCAATCAAAAATAGTTTTCTGGATCAAATAACATTTACAAGGCCTACACATTTTGAGGAAACCTTCAGTCGATTCTTTAAAGACACTCTTAAAAATATTCCACATGAACAAGGCGAAGAGGCACAAGGTGAGAATATGCTAAAGGAAGCAAAGAAGGAATTCCTCCTTCATTGCAGATTCCAGCCCATTGATGGTCAACATTGGGCTTATGCTTGTAATCAGATCGCAAAGGAAGCAAAGGAGGTCAAAAGACTCACTTCAAAACAATTTGCAAAGATAAGTTCATTCCATTATTATCCTGCAACAATCTATATATTCAAGCATGAGATCAAGTATTTGATTGAGTCCGAAAGACTTAATCATTATGTCCATGGAAAGCATAAGATATCCTCAACATCAGAGGTCTTACAGAAGGCAAGGGTTATATGGACAACATTTGGTTCTCCAAATCCTGATTTGAAGCGAAAGGTCACAAAAGCAGACGCCGACACACTCACGAACTTCTATACTTCTTTGAGTGCAGTTGTGCCTAGGGGAACTCAAGAGCGAGAAGAAAGTATGACAAGCCTCAAGGTGGTGAGGGACAAATATGCCGACTACACTTTATCATATTTCGTCCTGTTAAAGTGTTCAATGAGATGCTTGAAACGTGCATTGCTTGTGAGCGTGGACAGTTGACCTATGAAGCTCCTTTGTTTATCTCCAGAAAGTCAAAGGTAATGGATAAGAAGGAGTTGACGGCAAGGATGTGGAGGCCTATAAAGTACTTACCTGACAAGTATGCATCCATGGCAGCACAAAAAATTTTAAAGAAAGAATGGTTTTTTGGAAAAAAAGACAAACACCACTGCATGGAAGAATGCATCAATGTACAGGTGAGGCGTGATGCAGTGCATAGTGCCATTAAGTATTTGCTGTCAGAGAAACAAATTCCACTTACTCATTGTAACATTGACTATAATGTGGTGAAGCATATAGCTTCTTTGTCAACACCCAAGGTAAAGCTATGGGCAAACAGGTGGATTAAAAAGGATGAAGATGGGTCAGAAATAGTAACCTCTTATATGAGAAAACAAATCCCACAACAGGTGGTTGCATATGTGGAAAGATTAATCAGCAAGATAAGGATGCCGACAGATATGCACCAAAGCTTTCAATTCAATGTAGAGGTTACGGTAGAGTCTGGAAAGCTTGTGAACTTCAGGGGAGTCTCAGAAGATGACTTCTTCAGGAATGAGTCAGCATGGGATAAGCCACAACTATTCTTTATCAATGAAGTTTCTAGCAATGATATCCATAACTTCATTGATAGAATAGTATATACCACCATTAGCAAAGCGGCAATTTACAACATTGTCATTTTTGTTGATAAAAAAGACAAAGAAGCCATGCAGGTTACTCTAGAGCGAGCATATTCATCAGATTTGAAGATCTATAGTGGTGTTTATGCAGCAAAGAGACGCAAGAGAGAATGTGGCATAGCGATTCAATCTCTTGAATCATTCTTTTTGTGTATGCGGAGTCCCAACCCTGATCACTCCTTACAAAAGAACATAAGAGGGAATTCAAATAATTTGAGATTGATGCTAGAAGAGCAAGATATTCCCAGGTCCATACATTATCAAAAAAATAACTACGGAAGTCCTGCAAAAAGTGGAAGTCTCTTGCTTACCATGATGGAGAATTTGCTACCGGCAGGTTGGGAGGTCACCTTGTGCAGGATGGGATATTTATTTGAGGATCTCCTCAGAAAAGGCAACTCCACAAATATTATTGAAAATAAGCATTTCATGGCTTATTTTCAGCTTCAAGCAGATCTAACCACAGGCTATGAAAAAGAGATAGACCACAAGGACACTGATGACATGGATGATTACCTTGAAGATCATAATGTCCCAGTTGATGATGATGAAAAGATGGACTTACATAACCCGCTGTTCAGAGAGAGGTTGGTGGATGAAGACAAGCATGATGATGCCTTCTTTGATAATTATGGCTCGTAGGGTTATGAAAAAAGGCCACTACGACAATACTTAGCGGTATGAACTCTCTATTTCTCAACTAAATACAATTTTTTAAATAAGATTTAAATTTAAAGATAATGAATCTAATCTCTCATATTTGTTTACAGGTAATAGAGGGAGAAGAAATGGATGAAGTCAATATGGAGGCACTCCCTTCTACTTCAACAATGCAACCACCTCTAAATTTGATTGAAGAATCCCATGAGCACAAGAGCTTTAAAGACACCATGGAAAAGCAGAATGACCCCAAACATAGAATACAAGCTATGACAGATACCCATTCTGCAAATTTAGCTGCATTGGATAAAATGGAGAGCTCATTTGAAGTTAGGATCATTTTGAAACGAGAACCTCAGTTTCCTAGTGTAGAATGCAAATCAATTCTATGAGCTAACGTTTGTTTATTTCTTGATGCAGTGTAGTTATTTCTCAGCTTCCTAGTGTAGTGCAGCATCGTGTCTACATTCTCGATGCTCTCCTTTCTTCTATTCTTAGCTCTCCTCAAAAGACTATAGAAGATGTTTGTACCTGGTTAAGCCCTTTGAATTTAGATGGGGTGCGAGTCATCTTTATGCCTTATCATGAGGCGTAAGTATCAACTCTAACCTTATTTTTACTATTTCTAATTTGGCAAGTTTGTGTAAAACAATAATCATTTTTATTCTGGTCGTGTAGCTCACATTGGAGTCTGATCGTCTGGGACCTTGAACTCAACCGTTTGTGGTTTGTGAATTCAATGGAAGGCTATCATGCTAACTCCCCAAGGTAACTATTCTCTTTATATTTTTGATACTTTCTTATTTTGTATCTTATGATCATGACATATTAATATATTTAATATGTCATGATGGACAGTGTTGCATATCGGCTAGTATCTGCTGTTAAAACAACCACGGAGCAACAAGACCAAGTAGAATTCAAAAGACATCTGCCAGTGGAGCAAAAATATGGGCACAGCTATGGGTGGAGAGTTGCCTACAACTGCATGTTGTTTCTTAGAGAGATTTTTGATTTGGAGTTACCAGTCAAAATGGAATCATATACAGAAGCCGATCTGCTAGCATTTCGGGCTGAGAGTATTCAGCGTCTAATGAAAGCATGCTATCTTTATACTTCTATGATTATTTAAACCTTTATTTTTATTTGGGATGTGTAAATCTCATAACTTTTTAAATTTTTCCTCCAAGAGGAGGAGAGACTCACTCTAATGAAAGCATATATGAAACCTTACTTTTTAAAATTTTTCTCCAAGTGGAGGAGAGACTCACTCTAATGAAAGCATGTATGAAACCTTATCTGCTTGTTTAAGCCTTTATTTGGGATGTGTACATCGCATAACTTTTTTATATTTTTATAGCAAAAGGAGGATGTAGAAGACATAGCAAGTGAAGAAGAATATAATGAAGACTACTCTCTCAATAAGATGAGTCATGAAAATATGAATCTATTGGAGCAGATTGGAAGTTCATTCACCGCTATGTTGTTAATTCGACAACAACCTCATTTTTTTGAATTTGGTGAAGAAGAGATTTCAATCCTCTTGAATCCTAAGAAAGAGGTTAATGTCAAAGTCATTACAACCATCCTCAGGTTTGATGCAGCCTTTTCCTTGGCTTTATACTTTGCTTATTTTGATTAAACCCAAGAAGCTAATACTTTTTTTTTAAATATAGTGTTATAGCAAATTTTCCACAAAATATACAAAGCGTTTCATGTATGCTCGATCCTTGTATTTTGGAAGTGCTTAGCAACAAAGAAGAAACCATAGAGGATGTTTGCAAGTGGTTGAAGCACGTTCCTATGAATTATGCACGAGTTATTTTTACTGCATATTATGAGAAGTAAGCATCAAACCCTACTTGTTTTTTCTATTGCATTGCTAGAATTGTCTCAAACATAGTAATTATTCTTTATTGATAATGCAGCTCACATTGGAGTCTGGTAGTCATGGACATCTTTGCGAAGAAGTGCTTCTTTGCCAACTCAATGACATCCGTCCATGGCACTGTGTTAGAGTAAGTATAGACTACACTTGTTGTCACTTCTTGACATGTAGATTGATATGCAATTCACATATTCACTGTTGTTATATGTTTTGATGTGCAGATCAGCTCGAAAGTTAGTAGGTGCTATCGACAGAGTAATGCGGCAATGTGACTTGGCACAACAAATAGAGTATATAACATGTCAGGTATCACATCAAGAGAATAGCCACATCTATAATTGTGGATGGAGGGTGGGCTACAATTGCTTTTTGGTACTTGGTCAAAGTTTTGAGATACAAAATGACACAACACTGTCAACATATACGGATTTGCATCTCTATGCATTTATAACATGTACCATTCGACCAATCATTAAGGGAGACATTATGGACCCTCCCACAAGGCAAATAGATGATAATGGCTCAGAGGAGTGCAAAATGAATGCCGTCAAAGAGTCAAAGGGGATAGAAGACCTCAACTCTACAAACATGGCTTCATTGGAAGAATTGGGAAGCTCTTTTAATGTTAGGGTTATGATTCAACATAGACCTCAGTATCTTGAATTTGGGGGAGAGGAGATTTCAATCCTCTCTAGAGCTTCAAATGAGGTCAATAACAACGTTATGATGGCCATTCTCAGGTTTGATACAAACTTTTTCTCTGCTTGATAATTCAATATTTTGATTAAATCTAATAAGCTAATATTCATTTATTTGTTGGTGCAGTATAGTTATCTCACGATTTGGTAGAGCCGTACAAAATCATGTGTATATGTTGGATTCCCTCCTTTCTCCTATACTTAGGGATAGCAGAAAGACGATCGCCGATGTTTGTAAATGGTTACAGCCTTTACATTTACATGGCGTGCGAGTCCTATTTATGGCATATCAGGAGATGTAAGTATCATGGCAACCTTTATTTTCATCTTACATTGTGTTAAATAATAATGGTTATTAATTATTCGTGTAGGGAACATTGGAGTCTGGTGGTTTGGGACCTTGAAGACAACTATTGTTGGTTTGTTAACTCGATTATAGGCTTCCATGGCTCAGTGCAAACGTAAGTATTCTATTAATCTGTTGTTACTTATATATTATGTACCTTATGTAATAGACACACTAAGTTTTTTTAATATGTCATGATGAGCAGGTCGATTGAGAAGTTGGTATCTACTATCAAAGAAACAGGACAGTACAAAGACTCGGTAGACTTCCAAAAGCGTTTAGTAGTAGAGCAGGAAGATGGGCATAGTTGTGGGTGGAGAGTTGCCTACAATTGCATGTTCATTTTCAAATAAATTTTCTCACTTAAGCCACAGATCTCATCGGAAGACTCTTTTGAGCTCAAATATTCAGAGGAGGATATACAATTGTTTAGGGCTGAAATCATTCGAGACCTACTTGTTGCCATTAGAATACAACGTGCAACTGAAGCAATATCAGAGCTTGCATTTAAGGAAGAGGAGACTGAGTCTACTGTGAAAGCACTACACACTACAGAAGAAGTAGAGACTCAGTGTACACCTACAGCACCATAGCCTCCACTGGAAGCATCAGAAGAGTTGCCACAGCCTCCTCTTGCATTTAAGGAAGAGGATACTGAGTCTACGTACTCCGAAAGCACTACATATTACAGAAGAAGTAGAGACTGAGTGTACATCTAGAGCACCATAGCCTCCATTGGAAGCATCAGAAGAGTTGCCACAGTCTCCACTAGAAGCATCAGAAGAGTTGTGATGCATGTATGATGTTGTGTTTGTAGTTTTTGTTGATTATACACCAATTTGTGACTTATTACTTAAGTGGCATTTACTGATGATATTTATATAATTATTTCATGCACACAATTTTATGATATGAATGTGTGATGATGTGATTATTTGGAAATAAATCCTTGTGTGATGAGAATTTTGATATGAATATGTGATGATGTGATATTTGTAATATATTTCTTCATGCACACAATTTTATGATATGAATGTGTGATGATGTGATTATTTGGAATAAATCCTTGTGTGATGAGAATTTTGATATGAATATGTGATGATGTAATATTTGTAATATATTTCACTCGCAAGTATTAATTCCCAATGCTCCACTCACTTAAAGTACAGCATTCCCATTGCTCTGCAAAATTTTATTCAGTTGGACAGTCTCCACTCACTTAAAGTAGAGCATTCCCAATGCTTCTCTCACTTTATTCCAACCCTTATCCTTATCATAGCGAACACATCGTGCCTTAGTGCACTTGTATTCTTCCATCCTAGTCTCCACTCACTTAAAGTAGAGCATTCCCAATGCTTCTCTCACTTTATTCCAACCCTTATCCTTATCATAGCGAACACATCGTGCCTTAGTGCACTTGTATTCTTCCATCCTAGTCCTTCCACAAACGCTCTCTTATTTCTTACATCCTAGTCCTTCTGATTAACTTGTATTCGTCTTTCACTTTACATCTTCCCTCACTTTCTATCCCTTCAAGACACTCTCTTATTTCTTACATCCTAGTCCTTCTAATTAACTTGTATTCGTCTTATCGCTCTCTCTCTCTCTCACTTGTAATATATTTCACTCGCAAGTATCACTTCCCAATGCTCCACTCACTTAAAGTACAACATTCCCAATGCTCTGCAAAATTTTATTCAGTTGGACAATCTCCACTCACTTAAAGTAGAGCATTACCAATGCTTCTCTCACTTTATTCCAACTTTTATCCTTATCATAGTGAACACATCGTGCCTTAGTGCACTTGTATTCTTCCATCCTAGTCCTTCCACAAACACTCTCTTATTTCTTACATCCTAGTCCTTCTCAGTAACTTGTATTCTTCTATCCTAGTCCATCCACAAACACTCTCTTCTTTCATCCATCCTGATAACTTGTATTCTTCTATCCTAGTTCTTCCACAAACACTCTCTTCTTTCATCCATCCTAGTGCTTCTCATTAACTTGTATTCTTCCATCGTAGTCCTTCCACAAACACTCTCTTCTTTCTTCCATCGTAGTCCATCTCCCTTTCTTTATCATCTCCCCACCCATGGATGTCCTTGGCATTGTCGAAGACGTGGAGTTCGGAATTAATAGTCTCAAAGAATGGATTGTTGACCAAGGAGCACAGAGAGAGGCCAGAATTCGACAAGGTTCTCCTTTGACACACATGGAGAGCGAGGAACTTGATGCACAAAGGCATGCACAGAGGGAGGAGAATCTCAAGATAGCAGAGAGTGAAAGACTTTTAAGACGTATGATAAAAGCACGACAAGATCTCTTAGACTTCTTAAGTAACCTTTGTTATCGCAGCTCTCATCATGGGCGATTTGATGCGGATGCTGAGAGAACAATAAGAGCCTCACAGAGAAATTATAAAGAAACAATTTGTGATTGTTTAAATTTCTTCTTTGCATGTAATTATGTTGAGGATACAGCTGTGGAGGCAGTGAAAGATTGGGTTATTGAGAAGATAAGAGAGACCAATGATGAGATCTTCTAGACTTTGGGTGATTAAGAAGAAGCAATTTCTTCTTTGCATGTAATTATGTTGAGGATACAACTGTGGAGGCAGTGAAAGATTGGGTTATTGAGAAGATAAGAGAGACCAATGATGAGATCTTCTAGACTTTGGGTGATTAAGAAGATAAGAGAGACTGTATTAAGGTGTTTTTTGACACCATATGGCTTTGAGTTATATGATCTACTTCTTGTACAAATGTGATGTGCTCTTTTTGAAATGTACTCTAGTTTTAATAACATGTCACGCCATTTTTTCTAATTTGATTTTTTAAAATCTTACTTTCTGTCTCTTTTAACAATGTGATGTCCTCTATTTTTTATGTACTCTAGTTTTAATAGCATCTCACGTCATTTTTTCTAATTTGATTTTTTAAAATCTTCCTTTTTGACTCAATGTTTTGTTTTATAAGAGCCTCTTTTTTTTAAATGTTTTATCCAAAATTATCTCACAAAATGAATTTGGACATTGCACGAGTCCAAAATTAATGAAATAGGTGTTCTTAGCGTTATTTTTTTAAGGTTCTTTCAATAAATGCATCCTTTTTACATATTTTTGCAAGTTGAAAGTACTAAAACCCTACTCTTTTGGATCCTATGCACTTCAAACATGAGACTGATTATCTTTTATAGAGTAGAAGATATGCACAAGTGTTGGATTGCATTCAAGAAAGATTGTTTTTGAGTCTTTGATAGCATTGAATTTCTCTCTCTCTCTCTCTCTCTCTCTGTTTTATTTTGAAGAAACATTGAGAAGCTTTCTAGTATCCGCTAGCATGCAAGTGTGTGTGTGCGCATACACACACACAAACTATGGTGGTCACACACACACACACAGAGCACACACATCAAGTGAAGGATATGCCACATACACACACACGCACTATGGTTAATCCATTTCATATAAAACTCTCCTAAAAAAATTTAGAGTTGCATTTTTCTTTTGAATCTTTGAAACCAAAGACATGGTGCAAAGATAATGATTATTACAAGTAGCATCATTAGGTTGTGTACCTCCTTGGTTAGAAGAAGATGATGTAGTGTTGGGGAAAGGTAATGAACTAGACTCAAATGAATCATCAAATCTAGTAAAATATGTTGTGATAAGAGAAGTGGGTTACAAGGAAAAGCTTGTGAAACTAGAATGGTTAATGTTGAAACCTCAATCTCAAGATGTGGATAGAAAGGATAATTTTTTTACAGTTGGAGTCTTGTGTAAAAGTTGTGTCAAATTTTAAAGAGACAAAGTCTAGAAAAGTGATGATAAAGTGACAAAGTCTAGAAAAGTGAAGCGAGATGTTTACCAATCATATGATCATCTCATAGGTATTACAAAATGATCTTAACTTGAGATTGTTGTTTTTAATAAATTAAAAAACATTCAAGCTGAGACAAGAAATTATGTGTGTTAATAAACTATAATTAACCTATATTTTCTTATTATGAATGAATGCAGGTCTTTTGAAGTACGTAAAGAAGGACTCTTCTAGCCATAATCAATTCTTTGATCTTTTTCAAAGCATGGTTCAGAAAAATCCATATTTTTTTAAAAATGACGCAAAATTGTAGTGAAAACGATATGTTGTTGGTGAGCCTGCTTCATCGGGATCGACATTAGAGACCCAAGTAAGAGAATGAAGTTCTTCAGTAGATGCACCCTCATAATTTGAGATATCTAGAGTGCCTACGTATACTCAAAAATATCGTGACAGAAGTAAGGTTTATGGCAAGGTATTTTTGAGTACGTACTCTCCCAATCAACAACAGGTGATGAATATCAAGTATTTTACTCTATGAAAATGGTTCGAGGATTCACCAATAGTAGATTTGAGACACAACAAAATGGAACAAAATTAAAGACGACTATCGAAAAGCATTTCTTTGAGATAAAGCTCTTAGTCTTTGGGGCTAAGAGCTAAAGTTGGATGCAAGATGACATATATGATTGGCATGTGAGATCACTCCAAGCTAAGAGAAAGTATTAGAACAAGAAGAAGGGCAAAACCTCATCTTCTCCGAGCGCCAGTTGTTCGCACTAGCAAGTATCTTATAGCTATACTAATTATATTATATATATATAATTTCTTTCAAGGAATGCATACTAATTGAAATTCAAAATCCTATGTAGGAAAATCATGGGACTTCCTTGGATGTCCCTCTTCTTGAATAACACTTGGAATGCCTAATTATAGAGGTACCTTTATTGCATTAAAATATCATATTATTACTTATATACAGGCATAAAATTTTGATATTTTTCTTTTATAAGAAATGTAATTATTATATTAAACTTTATACATCTACTTTTTTTACAAATGAAGAGGATGTCAGTGTTTATATCACAGAGTTGATCACAAAAAATTATCCAAGTCTATAGATTCGTGACTACTATAGGTTTGTTATTTTTTGAAGTAATGGTTCTTTTTCTTACCATTTTTTATTTCATTATACTTGTTACACACATACATTTTAACTCATTTAATACTTAAATTTTAGCATATCTAATTTTGATGTTAATGCAAGATCAATATGTTGATTGCAACCTAGGCATAGTCAATGAGCAAACTTTTATAGAAGAGGTATGTGTAATTAGCTAATACTATCTAAAGCTCTTTATTATTTAAATCAAGGCACTAAGAGATAGAATTTTAATTTTTTTAGGGTAATGATGCTGACCCCTATATAAAGTTTATGGACCCCTTCCGTAATACAATTTCTCTCAAACCTACAAATGTAAGTATTATATATTTTTGCTTTAACTATTACTTGATACACTAATATCATATGATCTTATTATAAAGGAATTATATTAAGTAGTGTTTTCTTTTAGTTATATTAGAGGTCCTCTCAAAATCAAAAGAGGTTGACATGTATGCATCAAGGAAAAGTAGTCAAGCATGCAAGGTAAGCTTTGCATTTTGCTAAAGTTATAAACATTCTATCTTGTGTTAATTATATACATTAGAAACTAGTATTTCATAATATGGCTTTAAATTGACTATTATTTACCATTTCAATGTCACAGATGACTATGAAGATGCAACAAATTATGAAGGAAAATAATTTATCTTGAATGTTCATTCTACTAGAGTGAAGAAATCAAGGGTATATAGTATGGAAACACCTACTTTTCTTTGTTAAGTTAGAAAGCTTAACTTGTGCTTATCAATTAACTATTAAATATTAAATTTTTTTGCTAATAGACTCTGAGCGAAATTCCAAATTTAGGTGTGACTTGTGACAAAGTATGCTCGAGCAAAGTGCAAGTATGTTTCTTATATGCTATAACAATATTCATTCAAATAATTAACTATATCAATTTAAGTAACTTCTGACTTGATCTCATTTTGCATGTTAGGTACATGAATTTAACCAAGAGGATCAAGACATAATTTTGATGAAGTACTTTGGTACTCGAAATGTGCTTGATGCCTGTATATGAAGCTTCTTAAAGCAAATTTTAATAATTTGAGAAGAGATACTGGCCGCATAATGTTAGTAAAAATATGGAGTATGATTTGAAACTTATGAGAGAAGATCTAGTATCTTGGCTATTGGAGAAACAAAAAGTAGTTGTAAAGAAGATTCGACAACAAGGATTGTCTCTAAATGACATTCATCTAGGAGTTGAATAGCATTACTCATTCTTCTTATGATTCACTTAATTTGGAATGGAATACAAACATTTCTTTTCTTACTCTTGTTTCTAGTTGTTGTTAGTATATAGTGAAATTGTATTAAAATAAAAAAATTATATTAATAAATAGAGAAATTGTATTAATTGTGTGAAATTGCATTTAAAAGCAATGAATGACTTTACTACATAGTGAATCTTCTTTATATAGTCCAAAATTTTGTCTATATATATATATATATAATTTTCATTCTATGTTTCATTATATAGTGGATGTTTTTTCTATATGGTGACTCTCTATGGGCCAATTCTCTACATAGAGAAATTTTGTGTCTATATAGTGAGATTGTATCTATATAGTAAAATTCTAATAAGAACTCTCTATATAGTGATTGTTTTCCCCATATAGTGAAATATTTTCTAGGTAAACTACATATATAAACACTCTCACTTTCTCTAGTATGGACTTTTAGATATGTGTACTTCTATCTCCTAAATCCTTTTAATCTACCAAATCCTTTTTTGTTCTTATAGAGATTGGTCAAAAGGTCCTTGTGGGCCCGCCTATAGATATATATATATATGTCCACATGGTTGTATGATGCTGTCAACTTTTCCCACACCTCTTGCGCTGTGTTGTAGAGAGTGTACTAGTTGCGTGTTATGGGCATACCCACGCACCCCTATTGACATGGAAATTTTACATATAGGATTAATATTTTGAGAATCCCAACTCATATGCAATCTCTCATCTGCTGCACACCAATGTGATGTTGAGATTGCAATTGGCCGGTGTGAGGATGAACATGGAGAGGTGGTGCGATCCCACGCTCCCCTTCAGACACCCTTGATAGCAGTTGGGTAGATCGCTTTGCTGCAGCATTTGTCAAGCAAACAATCGATATATTGTTAGTAGATCTTGATTCATCTCCATCAGTGTTTTTCCATTACGTTGTTGTTTAGCAGGGTTAACTTATGATGATGCATTCCGTCCATGATTCCATGCACACGGTAGGGATGATCCAATATTGGCTGAGTCTACATTCACACATCCGTATCATTCCATGCGATGTAATGCGGAGATGGGATAGTAGTTTCATCTTTTACCTGCCACAGATCTCGAACTTGCACTACCTGAGTGCTTGACAGCCCCAAGTCTTGCCAGTTTGCGGTGATATTAGCTTCCAAATCGCCTCGATTCCATAGCACTGCAACTGTTCTCCCCCCCGACAATGGCCCCGCCCACACCTGCGCGAAAACCCATCGTCTCAGGACTCCCATTGATACTTTAGTTTCCATCAAGAGCTCCTCAATGTGTACCTCCAAATCTCCTGCCGTTAATGCCACCTTCGTCCCCTGAGTTCCGAGTGAATCTACTTGGAGCATACAACCCATCAGAGTCCAGACTATGAAATGAACTAAATCGCCCTTAGCAGATCATGCGGACGAGTATAGCAATAAGAGACTTTGGGATGACTGTCACCTTGATTTACGCCGATCACATCTGCATTGCTTAGAATGTCGAGAGTGTCCTTTGTCATGTTACGGACATCGCAACCGATGAGGAGAGGAGCCTAAAAAGATTAAAAGGAATTTCGAGTCACTTCATATGCACAAAAATCCCATGAACATCACCTAAAGTTAACGTTATTGCAATAACCTTCATGAGTGCCCATATGCTAAAGTGCGAGCGGTACTCCTCCTCGGTCATTCCTCCGTTGCCAACCTCTAACATATCTGGGTCTGCAGCAATTGCTCAAGTGAGAAAATCTATTAGATCGGAATCATCACAGCATTATTAGAGTACGAGTGATCGTCACAATCTCTATAATTAATTCAACTCTCGACAAGGCAAGCTGGTCCTGGTCTTGATCTCCATTACGTACCGTTCCATCCACCTGGTCCAGCATACTGAGCCCATTCATCGTTCAGATCTGCGTTCGAAGTCATGCTGCAAATTGATGACAATTATATCGATTTCAATTAGATCCTGGCTGGGAACGTTGAGATAGAATATAGGTCTAGGATGGAGTACGTGCAAATCCATACTATTAATGGAATTTGCTCACTGAATTTGATCGAGATTCCGTGCACCTCTGCCAATTGTCTTGGATATCTCCTGTTGTACGCCAACTGTTTCCAATCGATGCAGCCCATGTCGCTGGATTGTCCTGGCCCCTGAAACATCGGTGCATCATATGAGAGTGGTGTGTTGAGACAAAACATCTGCCTTGGCTTTATCGAAGCTACTATCAGCTGCCATCTCACCATTCACACAGCGAAAAAAAGACCGCCCGTGTAGTGTTGAGGAGTGCATTGCGCATGATGGTATACCTGACCAGTGAAAGCCAGCAGGGTCAGCTGTCTTCAATTCTATATTCTGTGTAATCGTTGGAAACAAAGACAAGGAAATTTAAAGCTTCCGACTTAGACCAACGAACCTTGCCTGGGGTGAAGTACCCTCATTATTGCAATTGTCATACTTCAGGTAATCGATGCCCTGGATTGGATATGAACCATAGGCAGTCAAATTAGGAAGCAAGGAATGTTCAACAGATTTAATATGTTGAGAACATTTGGTTCAAAAGATTTCACATATTCAGAACATTTGGGTTTGCGTAGCGTTTTGCATTCTTGCAATTGGACTGAGATTGTAAGTTCAACAAAGTTTCGAAGTCAGTAATCGATGTCACAAATACCCAAGAAGAAAATGTATCAGCATCTTGTTGTTCGTGACCGAGAGAACCTGGTCTCCCTGCGCAAGTTCGATACCTTCAGCACAGAAATAAGCCACGGGAAAGATTAGAGCGAGTGCGGGGTCCTTCGGGAAAAGGTGTACATAGGTCTTGGGCAAACAACTTTGTTCCATTCTATAAGGCAAAAATATAAGGATTACATACACGTACCCCGCATCGGAGTAAATTCCAAGTTTGAGGCCCAAACCGTGCACGTAATCTGCGAGGGCTTTGATGCCGGAGGGAAACGTAGAGGGGTCTGGAACCAGGTTGCCCTGTTTAGAATTGGATCTATTCATCAAAATTAATATCCTCTATGGATTTTGCAGAGGACTAGTAATTAAGATATTAAAGATCTAGAAGACTTTTCAACCAGAATCGCCTAAGCACACAAAACGACTTGATCTACAAGGGGACGTTAAAGAGGGTGAGGTGGTCCAAGGAAGAATCCGTGGGGGAAATACCTGATCGTCACGGTTTAGATCCGCCCAGCAATCATCTATTGGCAAAATGTGGGATTAGAACTAGAAACATTTTATTAGCGTCGAATTTAGCCCTTGCTGACACCTCTAGAAAGCTCTGATTATGTCGAAAGGCAAAAGAAGTCGCACAGTACCTATGTTCACGAAGTGGTATCCCAGCTTGGCCAGGCCAGATGAAGAAATTGCAACAGCTGCATAGATTGCATAGCCACGTGCCGCGCAACTCAGTCGCGCCATCAAAAGCAGAAAACAGAGAGCTGGCGAGTCTCAGAAAAGTACCTGTGTCACGAATTAATTGCTCGTCGATACCGCATCCAAATTTGTTCCAGCTATTCCATCTGCGAGAGGTAGCGTATTATATAGGAGATTCCATGGAAGGCGTGTATACTGTCAATTTCGTGGCTGCCGATAAAGAAGAAAGCGTCTGAAAGAAGCGATGCCAGGATCGACTAGAAACATGCTTACCCCATCTGAGGCGTGATCCCTAGGCCATTGTTCAACAAGCTACGGCCGGGGGCGGGTGCTTGATGGGATGCGAAGGAGCTGGTAGGAGCATTTAAGAGAATGAACACAAAGAGAGGCTGAAATATTAATGGCATGGCGAGGCGGATGGAGGAGTGTGTTGGGTGAGGCTACTGGTTTGGCATGTATGCGTGATAACGAGAGTGGAAGTGATGACCAAAGGAGTGAAAGCGAGAAACTAGCATTAGAATGATACACAAACTAATTTATCGTCATCATTGACGAAAACGTAGATCAGCTTCAAGGCTACGGCTTCGTATCAGTGATTATACAAGTACGCGATATCCGCTATCAACCAGACACCTTGTTATATCTTCCATGTGTAGTTTGTGTGTGAACATCCCAACCAAAATCAACACGCAGATTCATGCATATTATAGGAAACATCGACAGAGAATTGTATTGTAATTCATTGCCGACCGCGTAGCTGAACAAAGCTTTGCGTGTTGAGGTCTCATTATATATGCCCTTGACAGAAGACCACCTCGCCCATTAATCCAAGTCATCTCTCTTGGAAGCATCCCAAAGCCGAAGACTCGCTTGTTGGAACTTTCCGAGCTGATTTAGCATGTAAACAAGATCACGACAGCTTCATTTTTTGTAAGAGGACATGATCGAAGGTTAATCTTTGTTTAAAGACTGATTATAATCGAGACGCATCGAAAGTGAAATTATTCGTTTGACCAATCTTGGCATTCAACACATAGCACTTTACACTCTGCACATAGTACTTTGCATTCAACACATAGCGCTTTACACTCTGCACATAGTACTTTGCATTTAGCACATCATGAGCACACATTTATGTTGGGAGAGTTTTACCACTTCCTCTCCAAAATTATAAGAACAAGGAATGTGCCCTTCTTTGGGTTCATTTCAATTTGCATTTGCAACAAAGCACTTTTGATTATCCACATAGCACCTCGGGGGGTGATCACTCATCATATGTAACCCTATCACGTGAGTTCAACAAAAGGATATTTTTTATTTCTAAAATTTATAGAAATAAATATACATAAGGGACTATTTAAAATAGTTTTGGAAAAAATTTACAGATTTGTATAGAAAAGGGGTACATTTTATTAATGAAAAATTTACACAGATAAGAGATTTTAGAAATATACCTTGAACGCACGTGGTATAGAGGGTTTATACATAGTGACCCCCCCGAGCTTGCTCTTGCTTGTTGAAATGAGAGAAACAATGAGAGGAGGAGAGTATATATAAGAAAAACTAGGGTTTTAAGTGCTTCTCTCTCATTGGTCGTTCTATATCATTATCTCCTCTCCCATTGGCCTCTCCATCACATTGTCTTCTCTCCCTCTCCCACCCACTCCCATCCTCCCACCTCCACCTCTCACTCCCACCTCTCACTCTCACTCCTACTCCCTCTCCCTGCCCCCCCATTCCCACTCCCTTTCCTACTCCCACTCCCATTCTCCTACCCCCACCTCCCCCATTCCCACTCCCACTCCCACTCCCACCCCCATCCTCCCACCCCACCCCACCCACTCCCACCTCCCCCATTCCCACTCCCTCTCTCACTCCCACGGGCCCCATTCTCCCACCCCCACCTCCCCCATTCCCACTCCCTCTCCCACTCCCATCCTCCCACCCCACCCCTCCCACTCCCACTCCCATCCTCCCACCCTTACCCCACCCCCACCCCCACCCTTCCCACTCCCTCTCCACTCCCGCTCCCACCTCCCACCCCGACCCCCACCTACCCCATTCCCACTCCCTCTCCCACTCCCACTCCCATCCTCCCACCCCCACCCCCATCCCCACCTTCCACAATCCCAGTCCCTCTCCAACTCCCACGCCCACCTCCCCTCTCCTACTCCCACTCCCACTTCCACACTCCCACTCTCCCTTTCTCCCACTACCACCCTCCTAACTCCCACTCCCATTCCCACATTCCTACTATCAATTCCAGTCCTAACACCTATTTCATTAATTTTGGACTTTTTGTGTTGTTTTTGGACGAAGCCCAAAAATCCTTCCCAAATGAAAACTTTACTTTGAAAAAATATCCTTCCCAAATCAAAATTTTACTTTCTGAAAATATTCTTCCCAAATCAAAAGTTCACTTTGTGGCACTATCATATTCACATAAAAATATTGTTTTTTTAATCTATACTTTTGCACCAACATGCAAGAATTTGAAATAATCCTATATTAGAAATTCTAGCTATATTTAAGTTATTTGTTAATTTAATTATTTTTAATATTTTTCCTTGACGTTTTTCCTTGACTTGATAAATTTATAAATCCATGAAAGGAGACTTAAATATTTCATGAAAATAACATTGTCACTCGCAATATGCACAAAATTTTTAAAACTTTTAATAAATAGAAAAAAGACATGATGCCATAAGACCCAAGTTTTGTATTGAACCAAAGAGGTATAATAGCAATTATAGCTATTATTATATGATTACATTAAGAGACGTTACTCTCAGCTAGAGTCTTTATATCCAAAATGATATAGATTGAACATATGTTTACAATTTAAATTGTTGCTCTTAAAGAGCCTCAATTCATGCCATCTGCATAATTTGACTCCCCATTGTCTTATTGCTCAATGTCATGACAGTCCCTTGCCAGGTGCCATCTGCATAATTCGACTCCCGCTTGTCTTGCCAAGCCTTGCCCCTTGGGTGCATTGACTCCCCATTGTCTTATTGCTCAATGCGATAGTCCCTTCCCAGGTGCCATCTGCATTAACTCCCTATTGTCTTGCCAAGCCTTGACCCTTGGGTGACATCCAGTGCAAAATATAGGTGCCATCTGCATTAACTCCCACAAGTTATCTTGCCAAGCCTTGCCCCTTGGGTGCATTGACTCCCCAGTGTCTTATTGCTCAATGTGATAGTCCCTTGCCAGGTGCCATCTGCATTAACTCCCTATTGTCTTGGCAAGCCTTGACCCTTGGGTGACATCCAGTGCATATTTTGATTCTCATTTAACATAGGAGGTGATGACTCTGATTATAATTGTCTTGGATTGGCTTCTTGCCTAGTACCCAAATAAAAAATCCTTCAATGGACTTCAATACAAAGCTTTAATCATGGACATTCTTCATTTGCGTTGTCTCCTTCTACTTCCTCCATGGCGAGCATCTTTAAAAATTCGTGTATATGCAAAATAGTTTGCTGTGGTATTTTTATTTTTCCTTCTACCTCATATCCCATGCGCTTCTTTGATTTCTTTGCCCTTGAATGCCAAGACACTATGATTGTCTCCGTCAAAACTTGAGAGACCACTTCATCATTTGGGACCCACTCCTTCATTATACAATTAGTATACAATGTGTTGTTATCCATATTCTCCTTCCTACCCTTTGGCTCATACCATACTTGTGTAAATGTTGTAGCTCTCCCTTGGTCATCTCTTTGCACATCAACTACTTTTGCAACCCAAAACTTCACATTCTCATATTCATCATCCGATGGCCGATCCACAACAAAACAATCAACCTCTATATCTACTTGTGGCATAAACTCTCTCTTCTTCGGTCCACAATATGGACGTGGGAGTAATGATACAAATTCATTTTCAAAGACTGGAGCTGGGCGCAAATCGTTATGAACATTTGGCCAAAACATATTGCATTCTTCCTTGACATCCTTTGAGCCTCGCATTCTCTCAAGGTCCTTTATTAAATTTCGTGTCTTGTTAATTACAGTGATAGTGTGTTCTCTCCAAGTAGGCTTCGAATCAGGATATCTCCGGAGCATTTCCTCTTTGTATGTAATAAATGCTTTTAATCCTTCTATTTCACAGTTAGACCTCTCATTGAATTCTTGTATAGGAGCCCATGTTGGATACCTTTCCTTGCTGGGAATTGAAGTTAAGAGACTGTAAGGTTCTTCAGGTTCCCATTTTGTATCATGAGAATACTGTTGCCATTGCATTACGGGTTTTTCATCTTAAAAAAAAAAATGAAAGTACTGTGGATTGGTATGACCTGTCAATGCATCACCACCCGTTTGTATGAAAGGTAGAATGAAGCTCTTCCAATCATACATTCATTCGAGCCTCTCACATACTGTACTTTCCTTACGACCACCAACTTGCCTGCCACATCTTCTTACCAAGTCATCTATTGTCTCCACATCCTTGCATTTAAGCTCCCTTGAGACTGTGCTAAAAACCTGATCGATATCCTCATGTGTATGCCCAACATACAAAAATCCACATTCGACCTCATTGAAGATTCGATGAGCAACTAGCATGGAGTAGAATGCAAACATGAGTACATTCTTATTTTCTCGCCAGCAATTATCAGCTTGTATTCTCAAAGTCGGTGGTAGGCGACCTTTTTCTGCATGTACATTGTGAATTGCCTTCATAATAGATGTTACAACTTGATTGCTATCATGTACATGCAAGGAATCAATCCATATATCTGCAAAGAACTTAATTCCATGCACTAACACTCCACATAGATGTGTCTTTAGAAAGTGCTTTCCTTGTAATTTAGGTGGAGTGGCAACAAAACGAGGCAATGTTGTTGTATTCTGATCCATGCCATCTACAATAAGGCACATGTAGTCATCGGGATGCGAAATAGCTTGCTCCTTCCAAAATGCATATTTTTGTCTGGAATGTCGAATAAGGTCATGATGAGAATTTCGGTTTTTTTTGTATAATTCCCTTTGATTTGGACATGTTGCACTCTCAATCGCTCGCTTTAAATCATCACAGACATTGCACTTTGACATTTTTTGCCTCCTTGGGATTTTAACATATTCAAAGTTCTTCTTCCAAAGAGTATACAAAGTATGAGAAGAAGCTACGGTATCCCCTCTTTGCCTTTGCTTTTCTGCAATAGAGTCAAATACTTCGAGCTTTGTCAAGCCCATTGGAAGTGCATTTCAGTGATCGCGTCACCGTTAGGGAGTTTGGTAGATATATGGGGTTGAGGTAAAGCATTTTCATGTATGAAGTCTTGCAAAATTGCTGCTGCCCTTACAGTTGAGATTCTTGATTTGGACCTTCCTCTATTACCGTGAATGCTAAATTTGTTGCCGCCCTTTGGCTTGGTGACTAAATCCCAATATGTACCATGGGATAATCCAGTAATATTGCGATATGCCTTATTGCAAATTCTTTTTCCACTTACGAGAGGTTTTACCTTTTGTCCTGAACTTAGCCTTTTATTGCCATTCTGAAGAAAGCAAGAGAGACTTGTGAAGGTATTCATTTCTTTCGCTTCCTCTTCTTTGCCACACGTGACCTCTACATTCCCTGATGTCTGCAAGATCAATGAAGCGCATACATCTTCGCTTGCAACATAGATATCCCAATGCATTTAACATGTTCTCCTCCTTCATTACTCTCTTCCTCTTTGGTTGCTTTTGTGGATCTGCCTAGATTCGCTTTCTCTTCATGCATATGTATGACCGTTTTCGTTCCTCGTGCACGTTGTTATCTGTATTTATGCACTTCTTCTTCTCACATTTGTTTGTAACCAAGCATCCATGATTGGTCGTTGCATCCTTGTCCATATCACAATCAAAGTTAAATATTGAATAATCCTCTGTTGATCTTATCCTCGTTTTTAACATACTCTTAGGACCATTCAATGAATTCAATATTCTACGAGAGTATTGAGAACCTTGAAACTCTTCCACTCCTGAGAGAACATCACTCATTGGGACATCTTACATGGCTTTCACAAATCCACAAGCTTGATTGACACCAGGTTTGTTAATATGCATGAACTCATCCACACTTGATACGACATCGCTATTGAAACCTTTGCCCTTCTCACTGTGCAAGAATTCATCCACCCCAGATAAGGCTTCGCTTCTAAAATCATTTTGTTTCTCGGAACCAATGAACTCATCCACTCCAGATAAGATGTCACTTCTATAATTGAGTATATTGAAATCATCCACATTTGAAGTGATAGAGCTTGGCACATGGGCACGCTTTTTAGGTCCTTTGATATTGTAGTATACCTTGTCTTTATCATTGAAAACCACGTGCCTCTTTCTCATGTTTAAAAATTGCATGCTCCATCTCATATTCTTGCCTACCTCATAGTAGGGATCACATAAGGATGTTATGTTATCAACCATACCATCATCAGTGACTTTTAGAATTCTCATCTGTGCAAATGACCATTGCTCCACTTGTTCAAATCCCAATACTTCACCTTCTCCTACAGTCTTATTTGCAAATGATCTCATTTGTAAAATGTCCCCTTTAGTAAAATCCACGGTGGTGCACTTTGTATTCTTGATAATGTCTGTTGCATAAGTCTCATCTTTGTCCCATGCTATAAATGATTTGTTGGATGTATTTAGGGCATAACATCTCCAAGTGTTTCCATATCTCGACATTTATACTTTAGCTCAACATGTGCGCTAAGAATCTTTGATATAGTAACTGCCACCTTATCTTCGCCAAGTCTTCGAAAGTGGCAAAGTGAATTGGGATCACTATCATAGATTGTAGCAAATGCAACTACTTCTCTTTTGCTACATAAAATCATATCCATCCCTGGAACAAAATCTATAGCCATCTCCTTTGTGAGAGTCCTTCACAAGCAAGCTGCAGTAGCAACAATTACATAAATATTAGTCTCTTTTTAATAATCTACTCATTTATTATAATTTTTAATTAGTACTTAATTTATTGGTGGGAGAAGTTATCCGATCAAGTACTCATTAGATGGACATGCCAAGTTATCCTTTGCATGGTCGATCGAGAATTAAATACTATTTTTGCTCTAGTGTCATGCACATCTGTAAAAAAACACGAGCCTGCTAGGTATGTTATCCAATCAAGCACTTATGGGATGGGTGTGCCACTTTGCATGTAAGTCAATTCCACCTAGTTGAAGGTGTGTGCAAAGTATTGTGCCCATCGGATATGCTTTGCATTGTAGATCAAGCATAAAACACCGTCTTTGCCTTAGTGTCATGCACAATCATGAAAAAACACGGTCCTAAGTGTGTTAATCAAACAAGTACTTATCGGATGGGGGCTCCAGTTTGCACGCAAGTCCGTTTCAACTAGCTTGAGATGCGTGCAAAGTATTGTCACCATCGGATATGCTCTGCATGGTCGATTATGCATTATACAACATTTTTCCCGTATTGATATGCACATCCGCAAAAAAACATGCCCTTAGGTATGTTATCTGACCAAGTACTTATCGGATGGGTGTGCCTCTTTGAGAACATTTCAATACCACCTAGGTTAAGGTGTAGGAAAAGTATTGTGCCCATCGGATATGCTTTGCATGGTCGATCGGGCATTAAATACCATTTTTTCCTTAGTGTCATGCACATCCGTAAAAAAACACGCTGCTAGGTGTGTTATCCGATCAAGTACTTATGCGATGGGAATGCCACTTTGCATGTAAGTCAATTCCACCTAGTTGAAGGTGTGTGCAAAGTATTGTGCCCATCGGATATGCTTTGCATTGTCGATCAAGCATAAAACACCGTTTTTGCCTTTGTGTCATGCACAACCATATAAAAACATGGCCGTAGTTGTGTTATTCAAATAAGTACTTATCGGATGGAGGCACGCAAGTCCGTTTCAACTAGGTTGAGGTGTGTTTAAAGTATTGTCACCATCGAATATGCTTTGCATGGTCGATCACGCATTATACACCATTTTTTCCCTAGTGATATGGACATCCACAAAAAAACACGCCATTAGGTGTGTTATCTGACCAAGTACTTATTGGATGGGTGTGCCTCATTGAGAACATTTCAATACCACCTAGGTTCAGGTGTACAAAAAGTATTGTGCCCATCGGATATCCTTTGCATGGTTGGCCGAGCATTAAATACTATTTTTGCTCTAGTGTCATGCACATCTGTAAAAAAACTTGCTGCTAGGTATGTTATCCAATCAAGCACTTATGGGATGGGCATGCCACTTTGCATGTAAGTCAATTCCACCTAGTTGAAGGTGTGTGCAAACTATTGTGCCCATCGGATATGCTTTGCCTCGTCGATCAAGAATAAAACACCGTTTTTGCCTTAGTGTCATGCACAACCATGAAAAAACACGGTCCTAGGTGTGTTATTCAAACAAGTACTTATCGGATGGGGGCTCCACTTTGCACGCAAGTCTGTTTCAACTACGTAGAGGTGTGTGCAAATTATTGTCACCATCGGATATGATTTGCATAGTCGATCACGCATTATACACCGTTTTTTCCCTAGTGGTATGCACATCCGCAAAAATGTGTTATCTGACCAAGTACTTATCAGATGGGTGTGCCTCTTTGAGAACATTTGAATACCACCTAGGTTGCAGTGTAGGAAAAGTATTGTGCCCATCGGATATCCTTTGCATGGTCGATCGAGCATTAAATACTATTTTTGCTCTAGTATCATGCACATCCGTAAAAAAAACACGTTGCTAGGTATGTTATCCGACCAAGCACTTATAAAATGGGTGTGCCACTTTGCATGTAAGTCAATTACACCTAGTTGAAGGTGTGTGCAAAGTATTGTGCCCATCGGATATGCTTTGCATTGTCGATCAAGCATAAAACACCGTTTTTGCCTTAGTGTCATGCACAACCATGAAAAAACACGGTCCTAAGTGTGTTAATCAAACAAGTACTTATCGGATGGGGGCTCCAGTTTGCATGCAAGTCTGTCTCAACTAGCTTGAGATGTGTGCAAAGTATTGTCACCATCGGATATGCTCTGCATGGTCGATTACGCATTATACAACGTTTTTCCCGTAGTGATATGCACATCTGCAAAAAAACATGCCCTTAGGTATGTTATCGGACCAAGTACTTATCGGATGGGTGTGCCTCTTTGAGAACATTTCAATACCACCTAGGTTAAGGTATAGGAAAAGTATTGTGCCCATCGGATATGCTTTGCAGGGTCGATCGAGTATTAAATACCATTTTTGCCTTAGTGTCATGCACATCCGTAAAAAAACACGCTGCTAGGGGTGTTATCCGATCAAGCACTTATGCGATGGGAATGCTACTTTGCATGTAAGTCAATTCCACCTAGTTGAAGGTGTGTGCAAAGTATTGTGCCCATCGGATATTCTTTGCATTGTCAATCAAGCATAAAACACCGTTTTTGCCTTAGTGTCATGCACAACCATATAAAAACAGGGTCCTAGGTGTGTTATTCAAACTAGTACTTATTGGATGGGGGCTCCACTTTGTACGCAAGTCTGTTTCAACTACGTTGAGGAGTGTGCAAAGTATTGTCACCATCGGATATGCTTTGCATGGTCAATCACGCATTATACACCATTTTTTCCCTAATGATATGCACATCCGGCACACAATCGTATAGTCTGATCGAAAATTCGATGCACACACAAAAAATTTCTTTGTGTCACACGGCATGGTTCCAGGGTGGTCACACGTTTGTCACGAACAGAGAGTGTCATATTAAATTCTAAATTTCTCACTCATTTTAGATTAAATGTTAAATGTAAGTGGTCTCTTTGCATTATGTAGAGCTTAACTTGATTTATTGGTAATTTTTTGAATGATTTATCTAATTATAAATAATTATTTATAATAAATAAGTCATAAAATACATGCATTTTAGTAGCACACCACATTTTTTTAGTATTTTGAATAATTAAGCAAATCCAATTTGGTGGAAGGTTAGTAGGCACATAAGGGTGTGTGGTTGAATCATCAAATCCCAAATCCAACGGTTAGATTTAGGAAGATTGAAGTTTAATTTTTACTTTTACTCCTCAGAGGATCAACAAAGAATATTAAAAATAAATCTAGTAATTCTCAAACATAACTAAACATTTCAAAAATGTCAATATTTTTAGTCCTCTGCGTGATGAATAAGAGGAAAAAATTTTGGTTAAATTTGAGTAAGGGAAACGTACGATATGGCCTCCAACAGTTAAATCTCCCTTTTGTGGGGGAAAAAGGGCCACCCAAGCCTAATACCAAGACAAGGTAGGCTTGGTATTAGGCTTGGTGAGGTAGGCTAGGAGCATCACCGACCCTAGTGGCAAGCCTTTGGAGTCTGCATGCTGCCCATGTGGAAGGCTGAGTCATCAAAACCATGCCACGTTGTTAGACCACGTGGTGCCATCTCATCAAGGAGATGTGACATCACTCCTTGCCATGTCACCTTACATTGCCACACGTGCTGCCACATGTGCCACCTCATCATTCCACATCATGAGCCATGTGATCACACAATGCCACCTTGGCATACCTCCTCAACCTTGCCACGTCACCAATCCCTCCACCTCAATTTGCCATGTCAATCTACCACCTCATGAATGCCAACTCATCATGCCACATCACCTTTCAATGTCATGGAAGAGACTATATTACCACATCATGACCATGCAGGAAGAGACTATATTACCACATCATGACCATGTATGGTGCCACATCAGCCAGATGTATACACATGACGATGTGCGAGGCATACAATACCTCGATCGAGGTATATGACCTGGGTGAGGCATACAATACCTCCATCGAGGTATATGACCGAGGACACCTAGGGATACCTCGATCCAGGTTCATACATGCGTAATGCACTGAATACCTCGATCGAGGTATAAGGTCTGATCGAGGTATATGATCGGGACTCTGGGCATAGCAGACCTCGATCGAGGTATTTGAAGGTACAAAACTTAGCCAATTAGTATCAATCTTAGCACCAAAACTTAGCCAATTAGTTTCAATCTTAGCACCTCTCCACCAATAATAATGAAGAGCAATCTAGTGGATGAGTTGAGGCTCTCTATAAGACACCACGTTTTGGTTCATTTCACCCATTCTTAGCCATTCTTGCCTCCTCATCACTTTGTCACACCTTCCATCCTACTTTCATTGAGAATGGGTTCTCAAAGCCGTAGAGCTAGTAGACGTGAAAGATGTAGGAACCCCCCCCAAATCTCATTGACGAGGAGCGCAAGCGGAAGGCTCGTGAGCGCAAGAGAGCCTCTGGAGCTCGAGCTCGCGCTGCCACCACTGATCCACCTCCAGCTCTACCTCTACATCCCACCTCCACCCCCACCTCCACCCCCACCCCCACCTCCATTGTCCCCCCATCCTCATCCGCTCCCCTACCTCTAGCCTCCGCCCTTCCCCTAGCCACCTACATTTTGGCCTCCACCTCTACCTCTTCCCCCTCCACCCTCCCCCCTCCCCCTCCCCCTCCCCCTCCCCCCGCTCCGCTTGGCGCCTCCCTTCCCCCGTCCACCCTACCATCTCCCATTGATCCCCTTGCCCCACCTTGCAGCAGCAGTGTTGCTTCACGACGTGACTTGCCGAAGTCCACTATCCGTCGTCGTACTAGCAAGATTGTGCAGTCTTTTTTTTGTGACCTCACGCCAGCTTCGCAGTCTTCTCTTCTCACGTCCCTGATTGATCACCCTGACTTGGTAGAGTGTAGGAGGCTTGCTGGTCTTGGTGCACGTAGAGATAGGGTTGTATCTAGCGAGGTCCTTAGCAGTGTTCGACGTTCCTATGCTTCTATTAAGCATAGGAACTCCAGTGATGCCTTGGCAGCACGTCGTGCTATTGTGGCTGCCATTAGTAGACCTCATATGATAGGCCATGTGCGTACCGCTTCACGTCTTCTTCCGATTGCACCGCGCACATTGCGAGCAGGCATCATTAGGAGGCAGAGTCTAGAGGATAGTGAGACTGATGCTCTTTGGGCTTCGAGTGGTCGTGCACCTTGCAGCGATCGATTGTTGGATGATTCCACTAGGTCCTTCATACAATAGTTTTGGGAGGAGCATTGCAGAGCATCCCCGGTGTTCAAGAAGGCATTGTGGAAGAGGGTGTCACGCGGTGTGTACATTGAGCATGGTGCATGTTTTTTGGAGTGTACCCAGACTGAGTTGTACACTCAGTTTGTAGAGGCGCACCCGGAGTTCAAGATTGGGCAGAGGTCATTTGAGCGATGCAGGCCATGGTTTGTGCGATGCTCTCAGGAGCGTGACACATGCTGTTGTCGCTACCATGTGGATTTTGGATTGATGTATGACGTATTCCGTTCCCTTGATGGTCATAGGGAAGTGGTTCCTACTAGCCCTCGCGACTTCATTCATTCCATATTGTGTACACGAGATGGTGATGCTTTATTCCACTCCCTTGATTGTGTGGAAGGCACGTGTACTTTGTGTGGTGACTTTGCTAGAGTGCCACGAGTTGCACTAGATACTTGTGATGTGCAGATGGTTCGTTGGCAGCAGTATGAGTACTGTACCTTGACATTAGATGGTGGTGCACAGTCGAGGAGGTTGCAGCTTGTGGGGAAGGAGACACCACGTGTTGTATTCATTGACAGTTTTCGAGGGAAGCTGTACCGCTACATACGCCACTCGCACACTGCGAAATGGGAGGATCGTCAGTTTCGTGCATGTTTGAGGACATTTCCTACAGGGGTGGTTGTCTCAGTGGTGGACTTTGCAGAGAATTACACCTTTGCACCACAGCATGAGATCCAATCGGAGTATTATTTCTCCGAACAGGTGACGTGTGATTGAGTATTGATTTTTTCCCCGCCTCATTATATTGAATTATTTCAATAGTCATATTTTTTTTCAATGCCATATTGCAGGTTGCTATATTTGTGCACATTAGCTATCGTCATGCACAGGCTCATGTGGATGGCATTGATAGCACCATGGACTCACGCGTCATTGTGCGAGAGTATCACTTCTACTTTAGTGATGATCGATTGCATGATGCCCATTTTGTGCAGCATTGCTTCACTTTGCATGATAGTTTCTTGAGGGATCATGGTGTCACATGGCAGCGGCGCTGGATCTGGTCAGACGGTTGCGGTGGTCAGTTCAAATCCGCTAGACAATTTTATTGGTTCTGCAGATGGCACCGTGAGACAGGCATTCCGATTACATGGAGCTACTTTGAGACAGGGCACGGTAAGGGAGAGCACGATGGTGCAGGTGCTTGCATGAAGCGTGCTTTGCGTCGATACCAGTTGCGTCACAGTGCCGATCGCTTCAAGGATGCACATGATGTGGTGCGGTGGTGCAGCCAGCACTTATCCACTAGTGCTACCTCCTCGTTTCAGTCGCGTGACGATAGGGTGGTGAGCCGGTATTTTTGGTGCGTGGACATTGGGAGTCTTGATCGGTCTAGGCCTTTTGATTGTCGTTCCGTGCCTGGCACTCTTGATTTCCATTCCATCAGGAGCGTAGGTGAGTCTCACCCCGCGATCTTTTCTTGACGGTTTGCATGTTTTTGCTCTGCATGCATTGATGATGATTGGGGAGGGTGCTCCATGATACCATGGGCCGATCCATGGGTACAGCGAGTGCTTTCTCCCTTCCAGCCTTGGGAGGAGGTACATGATGATCAGGATGCGGGATTCAGTTCCTCTAGAGATTATGACCAGCTTACAGATATTTTGCGTATTGGTGATATCTTCGCGGTTATTGCTTCGGAGGGCAATGAGGAGGGTGTGGATTATTACTTGTTGCGATGCTCTATGCTGAAGAGTGTGCTGAATGAGGATACAGTGGATGGGCATGGGATGCACTTCAATGCTCATAGCATGATCGTAGGTGGCCACTATTTTCAGCAGATACAGAGGCGTGGTCGCTATATTGAGTTCCAGGAGTACATGGCGGATCAGGAGGCATACATGTATTCTCATCTTGTTGTTGGGATCAAGATTACTTTGAGTCGTGTTCGCACTCGCAAGGCGACGTCCACTCCACGATGGCGCCTTGCAGTGGCGGATCACGAGAGCATACTTGCAACTATTGGCATGAGAGCTGATCCTGAGGAGTAGCACATTACATATCATATTTTTTGGGATCATCAGTTGATCAGATTGATTTTTATTGGGTATCACTAGTTGATTACACTTTTTTGTATTCGATATGTATAGGCTCACTGTGTGACCGTACCATTGTAATTTTCATGGACTCATATTTTGTATTTCACTATGATGGCTGTATACACGTTCATACACATCATTGTATTAGATTCTATTTTTTACATGATGTCCGATGTCTTCTCAATGGGATTTGTTGTGTTTGTAAAACAAAAAATTGTTTATTAGTAGTAATGTTGTAATTTGTTTTGTGCTTTAGGACATTTTAAAAACGTGACTAAGAAAATTCGCGCACGTACTAACGAAATACGCGTGTGGACTTACTTGTTGGGGATGAAACTTCGCACGACTCTTAGGCCACCCTAGACATACATCCACGTGAGATTTGGTCTGAACTGATTTGGTATGCGCCATGTGGAAGGTACACTGCATACATTTTTACAATCCCTACTAGCACGACTACGTATGAGCTATGGCGCATGTACTAACGAAATACACGTGTGGACTTATCTGTTGGGAATGAAACTTCGCACGACTCTTAGGCCACCCTAGACATACATCCACACAAGATTTGGTCTCCAACTTATTTGGTATGTGCCATGTGGAAGGTATAATGCGTACATTTTTACAATCCCTACTAGCACGACTACGTGTGAAAAATGGCGCACGTACTAACCAAATATGCATGTGGACTTATCTGTTGGAGATTAAACTTTGCACAGCTCTTAGGCTACCCTAGACGTACATCCACGCAAGATTTGGTCTCCAACTGATTTGGTATGCGCCACGTGGAAGGACAAATGCATACATTTTTACAATCCCTACTAGCACGACTAAACCCTAAACCCTAAATTCTGAACCCTAAATCCTAAACCCTGTTTAACAAAATATTAAACGTTGAGGTGTGTGCAAAGTATTGTCACCATCGGATATGATTTGCATGGTCGATCACGCATTATACACCGTTTTTTCCCTAGTGGTATGCACATCCGCAAAAAAACACGCCCTTAGGTGTGTTATCTGACCAAGTACTTATCGGATGGGTGTGCCTCTTTGAGAATGATTTGCATGGTCGATCACGCATTATACACCGTTTTTTCCCTAGTGGTATGCACATCCGCAAAAAAACACGCCCTTAGGTGTGTTATCTGACCAAGTACTTATCGGATGGGTGTGCCTCATTGAGAAAATTTCAATACCACCTAGGTTGACGTGTACGAAAAGTGTTGCACCCATCGGATATCCTTTGCATGGTCGATCGAGCATTAAATACTATTTTTGCTCGTGTCATGCACATCCGTAAAAAAACATGCTGCTAAGTATGTTATCCGATCAAGCACTTATGGGATGGGCATGCCACTTTGCATGTAAGTCAATTCCACCTAGTTGAAGGTGTGTGCAAAGTATTGTGCCCATCGGATATGCTTTGCATTGTCGATCAAGAATAAAACACTGTTTTTGCCTTAGTGTCATGCACAACCATGAAAAAACACGGTCCTAGGTGTGTTATTCAAACAAGTACTTATTGGATGGCTGCTCCACTTTGCACGCAAGTCCGTTTCAACTACATTGAGGTGTGTGCAAAGTATTGTCACCATCGGATATGATTTGCATGGTCGATCACGCATTATACACCGTTTTTCCCCTAGTGGTATGCACATCCGTAAAAAAACACGCCCTTAGGTGTGTTATCTGACCAAGTACTTATCGGATGGGTGTGCCTCTTTGAGAACATTTCAATACTACCTAGGTTGACATGTACGAAAAGTGTTGTGCCCATCGGATATCCTTTGCATGGTCGATCGAGCATTAAATAGTATTTTTGCTCTAGTGTCATGCACATCCATAAAAAAACACGCTGCTAGGTATATTATCCGATCAAGCACTTATGGGATGGGTGTGCCACTTTGCATGTAAGTCAATTCCACCTACTTGAAGGTGTGTGCAAAGTATTGTGCCCATCGGATATGCTTTGCATTGTTGATCAAGCATAAAACACCGTTTTTGCCTTAGTGTCAAGCACATTTGTAAAAAAACACGGTCCCAGGTGTGGTATCGGATCAAGTACTTATCTAACCGACACGCCACTTTTCATGCAACTCAATAAGACCTAGGTTGAGGTGGGTGCAAAGTATTGTGCCCATCGGATGTACTTTGCATGATATATCACGTATTAAACTCCGTTTGTGCCTCAATGTCATGCACAACCATTAAAAAACACGCTTTTAGGTGTGTTATCCAACCAACTGCTTATCAGATGGGTGTACCACTTTGCATGCAATGCAATACCACAATTGTTGAGACTCATGCAAAGTATTGTGCCCATCGGATATGCTTTGCATTGTCAAACAAGCATTAAACACTATTTTGGCCTTAGTGTCATGCACAACCGTCAAAAAACGCGGTCCTAGATGTGTTATTCAACTAAGTACTTATGGTATGGGCACACCACTTTGCATGTAAGTCAATAATACCTAGGTTGAGATGTGTGCAAAGTATTGTGATGATCGGATATGCGTTGCATTGTCGATTAAGCATAAATCAGCGTTTTTGCCTTAGTGTCATGGACAACAACCAATAAAAAACATGGTCCTAGGTGTGATATTCTAAAAAGTACTTGTCAGATGGGGGAGCCACTTTGCAAGAAAGTCAATTTCAACTAGGTTGATGTGCGTGCACAGTATTGTGTCTATCAGTTATGCTTTGCATGGGGGATCACACATTATACACCATTTTCCCCCTAGTGTTATGCACATCCGTCAAAGAACACGCTCTTAATAGATATATTATCATACCAAGTACTTATTGAATGGGCGTTCCACTTTGCATGGAATACCATACCACCGCTTTTGAGGCACGTGCAAAGTATTGTGCCCATCGGATATGCTTTACATGGTAGATTGAGTATTAAATACCGTTTTTGGCCTTGGTGTATTTTACAAACACGATCCTAGGTGTATTTTTCAAACAAGTACTTATCGGATGGGGATGCCACTTTGCACACAAGTCAATACTGCCACTTATCGGAGGGGGGGGGAGGGAGGGGCAGGGGCGGGGGCGAGGAAGGGAGGGAGGGGGGGTTCTGGTGGGGTCGAGGGAGGTAGGGAGGGGAGGGGAGGGAGGGGCGGGGGCAGGGACGGGGACGGGATCGAGGGAGGGAGGGAGGGGGGGCGGGGGCGAGGGCGGCGACGGGAGGGGCGGGGGTGTCGGGTAGGGAGGGAGGGGCGAGGGCTGCAGGGGGAGGGGAGGGAGGGGGTGGCGGGCAGGGGCGAGGGCGGCGACGGGAGGGGCGGGGGTGTCCGGTAGGGAGGGAGGGGCGGGGGCGGGGGCGAGGGAGGGAGGGAGGGGGGGTCTAGCGGCCGCGGCCACTAGGACCCCCTGGAGGAGGGAGGGGAGGGAGCTCAGGGGGGTCACTATGTATAAACCCTCTATATCACGTGCGTTCAAGGCCTATATTTAAAGTCCCTTATCTGTAAAAAATTTCATTTATAAAATGTACCCCTTTTCTATACAAATCTGTAAATTTTTTCCAAAAGTATTTTAAATAGTCCCTTATGTATATTTATTTCTGTAAATTTTAGAAATAAAAAAAATCCTTCTGTTGAACTCACGTGATAGGGTTACATATGATGAGTGACCCCCTCGAGGGAGGGAGGGGGTGGGGCGGGGTTGGGGTCGAGGGAGGGAGGGGGGGTCTGGCGGCCGCGGCCGCCAGGACCCCTGGAGGGGGGAGGGGAGGGAGGGGGTGGGGCGGGGTTGGGGTCGAGGGAGGGAGGGGGGGTCTGGCAGCCGCGGCCGCCAGTACCCCTGGAGGGGGGAGGGGAGGGAGGGGGTGGGGGGGGTTGGGGTCGAGGGAGGGAGGGGGGGGGAGGGGGTCTGGCGACCGCGGCCGCCAGGACCCCTGGAGGGGGGAGGGGAGGGACGGTGTGGGGGGGGTTCTGGCGGCCGTGGCCGCCAGACCCCCAAGGAGGGGGGAAGGGGAGGGGAAGGGGGGGGGGGAGGGGAGCCGGGTAGGGAAGGGGGGGGGGAGGGGAGCCGGGTAGGGAAGGGGGGGAGGGGAGCGGGGGCGCGGTCGAGGGAGGGAGGGGGGTCTGGCGGCCGCGGCCGCCAGGACCACCTGGAGCCAGGGGGAGGGGAGGGGTGGGGAGGGAGGGGGGGGAGGGTTGGGGTCGAGGGACGGACGGAGGGGGGGGCGAGGGGTCTGGCGGCCGCGGCCGCCAGGACCCCCTGGAGGGGGGAGGGGGTGGGGGTGGTTGGGGTCGAGGGAGGGAGGGGGCAGGGGGGGTCTGGCGGCCGCGGTCGCCAGGACCCCTGGAGGGGGAGGGGAGGGAGGGGGTGGGGGGTTCTGGCGGCCGCAGCCGCCAGGACCCCCTGGAGGGGGGAGGGGGTGGGGGGGGTCGGGGGGGTTGCGGTCGAGGGAGGGAGGGGGCGGGGGGGGTCTGGCGGCCGCGGCCGCTAGGACCCCTGGAGGGGGGAGGGGAGGGAGGGGGTGGGGGGGGTTGGGGTCGAGGGAGGGAGGGGGGCGGGGGGGTCTGGCAGCCACGGCCGCCAGGGCCCTTGGAGGGGGAGGGGAGGGACGGGGTGGGGAGCTGAGTAGGGAAGGTAGGGGCGGAGAGGGGGAGGGGAGCGGGGGCGGGGTCGAGGGAGGGAGGGAGGGGAGGGGAGGGGGGGAGGGGAGCCGGGTAGGGAGGGGGGGGCAGGGGCGGGGCCGAGGGAGGGAGGGAGGGGGGGTTTTGGCGCAGCCGTCAGGACCCTCCATAGGGGGAGGGGAGGGAGGGGGTAGGGGGGATGGAGGGGTCGAGGGAGGGGGGGTAGGGGAGGGGAGGGAAGAAGGGGGGGGAGGGGGAGCGGAAGGAGAGCTCAGGGGGGTCACTCATCATATGTAACCCTATCACGTGAGTTCAACAGAAGGATATTTTTTATTTCTAAAATTTACAGAAATAAATATACATAAGGGACTATTTAAAATAGTTTTGGAAAAAATTTACAGATTTGTATAGAAAAGGGGTACATTTTATTAATGAAAAATTTTACAAATAAGGGATTTTAAATATAGGCCTTGAACGCACGTGATATAGAGGTTTTATACATACTGACCCCCCTGAGAAGGAGAGAGAGGGGAGAGGAGGGAGGGGAGAGAGAGAGAGGGAGGGGAGAGGCGGGAGCGGAAGGAGAGAGAGGGGAGAGGAGGGAGGGGAGGAAGAGAGAGAGAGAGCGAGGGAGAGAG